>NC_134485.1:139590633-139890633 GCF_040206685.1 Ascaphus truei | reverse complement strand
CTGTGTCCAATTTGGAGTTAACATCAAACAAGGCCTTTGTGAGTTTACAAGGCCTGTAGTGTTACAACATATAATATATCTATTTAATCCAGTTCTACACTGAACATATTGATGGCAGTAAGTAGGCCTTGTATGAAACCTATTTAAATGGTGATCAAGGTGAGTGAATTATGTGCTTCATAATATTAGGCCCATATTGTTAAAGGGTCAGATCATCTATATTTCACTAACATAAGGCCTGTTTTCTTTCAATACTGTGTTTTCACAAGGAAGCATCATATATATAGTGTGATAAAAAAACTATAGACACATTTACACATTACATTTACATGTTTAAAACATATATATATATATATATATATATATATATATATATATATATATATATGTAGAGGTATCAGTACCGTGTTAGCCGAGCTTCAATAATCAAAAAATAAATAGATGATACCGTTCTGTGGCTAACGAAATGCTTTTATTTGTGCGAGCTTTCGAGATACACTGATCTCTTCTTCCGGCGATGTTATAACATCGGCGGAAGAAGAGATCAGTGTATCTCGATAGCTCGCACAAATAAAAGCATTTCGTTAGTCACAGAACGGTATCATCTATTTATTTTTTTATTATATATATATATATATATATATATATATATATATATATATATATATATATATTAGTTATACACTGTGTGTGTATGTTTGTGTACATATATCCATAGATACTACATATATATTACTACACATTCAAAGATATTTTATTGTAACCAGTACTCATACATGATGAAAGGCCAACATTAAGAAGCTTCAAGGAAGGTGAAGGTAAGTAATATTTTACAGTTAATCCTGCACAAAACTGAAATGTAAGATGTTAGCAGTTAAATATATATATTTTTTAACTTGCATGTGAATAATATTAACATGCAATGACTACCTAAATTACCTACCAAACACACCTAAATACAATCTTTTGCAGCTAATTGAATGTCAGCTTCTCTAAACATTGCAACTGTGTAATGTTGGTCCATTACTGAACAGATCATTAATACATAAATATTAATTACATTATGCATTCATTCGGACTGTGAAAATTTCCAAACCTTCATGTGTACAAGGACATACTGGAATGTTTGGAAACAACAGGCCTTGATCATACATACAATATTCATTAGATAATCTCAAGGCCAAATACAGATTTACTTAATTAGAAAATGTATTCTTTTTTTTCCTTTTGAGACCGAGTCACAGGCCTGCTTGTTGTCGGTTGGGTTTTTTTTTCCGTTTGGCAACAACTTTAAGCAAAACAGAGCCAGTTTGACTGGCCTGTGGCACTTCACGGGCAGGGCTTGTGGCCTGTGGCACTTCATGGGCAGGGCTTGTGGCCAGTGACACTTCACGGGCAGGGCTTGTGGGCAGTGACACTTCACGTGCAGGGCTTGTGGGCAGTGACACTTCACGGGCAGAGCTTGTGGGCAGTGACACTTCACAGGCAGGGCTTGTGGGCAGTGACACTTCACGGGCAGGGCTTGTGGGCAGTGGCAGTTGTGAACAAGTTGGTACACAGTGCACAACTGATGCTTGCTCCGTTTCATGTTTGTGTTTTTTAGTTTCTTTCCAAAAACTGGTCAGTAGTAACTGCTTGTGCATTTTTCTTTTTGGTGCCTCCTTTGTAGGTGTCAGCTCCAGATTTTTTACAGATGGCAGCAGTTGGATGTTCAGAGGAACATGCAGAGAACTTTCAGCTACTGTACCGGTAACATCCCGACCTGGGGAATGAAGATCAGATGCATGAGGTGAAAAAGTAGCAGCATCTAAAGATCCATCCTCTGATGGGTTAAAGTTGAACTGATGTGCTGTTGTAGTCATTCTCAAGTGATTAGATTGGGTTAGTTGAACAACTACTGCTTCTAATGTCGTGTTTAATTTTTGTATCTGTTTAGGAACTTCAATGAAGACTCTGTGGAGATGTTACAATTGTGATATCGTTTCTTCCTGCAGTGATATCACCCTTTCGTGCACTGACATCATATCTGAATGGCGACGATTTTCTGCTTCAACAATTTTTTCTTCAGAAGCTGCTATTGCTGCATATGTGTTACTTGCTGGAGGAATTGCCTGTGTTACTCTTTGAATGGGAACCTCTTCATGCTCACTTGATTGCATTTCTGTGTCTTTGGCATCATCATGTTCTAAAAATAAATGAACACATGATGAAATGGCATGCTAATGTCTGCTGTTTTACTATGTAATTATACACTGTGATAACAACTAACACCTAACATGTTTCCATACGTTTTATGACGTCACATTAAAATGTACCTTGACTTAAGAATTATGTTTCGACTCAGTGTGAAATAAGAATGAATGAAATGTTGTTCAAACCTCACAACTCCTACATGATACTTTACATCACAAACACAATACATGTTCTCTTAAAAAACTTAATTTTCAGTGACACTAAGTGATCCAATTTAAATAACATGTCAAAAACAATTAATTAACATGACAACATAACATATAGAAATGAACATATTATATGTCCTGCACCTCATACACTCCACCTCCAGGTGCGATGAGCTGCATGACCCCGGTGAAGACACTTGTTCAGTCTCAGGTGACACATGTCCTCCAGGAGCAACTATATAGAACAATAACATCAGTTGTTAATTGACATGTGTACATAATGAAAATTGAGTTAGTGTATCTTGAGTATTTATGGTTAACTAACAGCATCACTTCATGAACTGAAAATATGTGTGTGGCAAACTGAACATTATTCGTTTTAATAACAATGTACATGCCAGTGTACTTTGGACTTTTTAGTTCACTAACATACAACATACAATGTTTATGCAGTAATGCGTTTGCAAAATATTATTAATATTGGACATACAATGCATATGTTGTGCAGTAATATCACAATAATAATGTACATCACTATCATGAGATCAACGTTGACAATGCTTATCATTAAGTAGGTAATATTGGAAAAGTTATTGTTTTTGTTACAGTATATGTGTGCTACATTAATAGCAGCTGTTGCAGGGCTGAATGTGGCTGCCACTCAACAACACAACACATGCAGTGTGTCGCTCACAGATGCTACTGGTGTCATAATGTGGTGTTGATATAAATGAACAATAGATCTGAGTGAACGAATGTGTAACGTACGGTTTGATACATAATGGTTTGGTGGGTGAATTTGTACATAGAGTTACCATTTCAAATGACTGTGATTAACTTCTGTTTAGCTTGTCAGGTTTTAAGAACTGTAGTCCCTCCCCCAAAAACTAAAATTACCCTGACCTTTCAATTAATTCAAGCAGCAGAAAATGGTGTCAACAAAGTTGACCGTAACATGACCCTGTTATTTGGCTGTGTGCACAACCCCACCCCCTGAGTTCACGTGTATGCTGTGATGACATATTAATTACAGCTGCTTTAACACAATGGTAGATGAGCTAAATAGTAGTCTGAAGTGTGCTACCTATGAACACAATTACATAACATATGCAACGTGTGCCTCATTATGCTCTCTGTATATGACATGAAGCAAAAAAGGACCTTTTTATAAACAAAAGCAAATGTGTTAGAAATGGACTTTATTAACAAAGAGTATAAAAAACACAAAAGACAGACCCACACAAATCACATGTCAGATCGCTATGCGACACAATGTAAGAACACAAAAGAGGTAATATTGGTCTGATAAGAGCCAAAGCAAGGTGACAATATATCATTACAAATATAACTTAACAGAACTAGGGGAAAAATAGTTCTCCCCAAGTAATGTTTACTGAGATCGGCCGATCCAGAACAAGAGTAGCAATAAATATAGATGGTAAGTAGATACAGACCACAAGAAAATAATTAAATATATATTATAGTAAATATACATAGACCTCTTAATGATGATGAGAGATGGTTAGGCACATAGCTAGAAATGCATAAAGTTGTGACCCTTAAATGTGCTGTAGATCAGCTGAATAAAGTGATGCCCAAATTGAGCTGCACATGTAAAATAAGTAACAGCAGTGGAAGATCCATAAAGTGCACTAGTAGCGCTTATATAAAGTCCCCTGAGATACAGAGCTCAAAAATAATGAGCAGTGGTGGTGTGTGAATAACACAGGGACATAGAGCACTGCTGTGTGAGGTGTGCACAAAGCACTAAGGAAATCCAGTGATAAATACCAGCGTTACTCAGTCAGGCAGCAGGAGAATCAGATGATAAAGACCAAAGTCTCGTAGTGGGACATCAGCAGTAAAACGGAGGAAAGTCTCACGCAGTATGGTAAGGCAAACGGGTCACAGGATGGATTGGTGCTGTCACAGCTCTGCTCCTACGGCCGTTTCGCCAAAAAGGCTTCTTCCGGGAGCATACAGTGTCAGCATAAACAAACACTCTTAAAGGGCTCTGTTTTCGCGCCAAAAGTTCACTCGTGACCAACAGCCAATAGGAAATTCTGAAAAATAGAACCGTGTCAGCTGTTGCTATGTGGAAGTGAGCAGAACTTTGGAGGCAGTAAACCTTAAAGAGACAGACATAAAAAGACACAGGAAATTGCATAATGTGATTAAAATAAGCATAATTGCTAAGCAGAGTGTTGTAAAGCAAGGAAGCATGAGTAAAAATATAAGTAGAGCTAATTTGAAGAGTGATTATATAAACAATATCTTGAGGGATGTCTAATGAAGTAGCATTATACTAAGTTAGATACCTACATTTGATTTGTGTGGGTCTGTCTTTTGTGTTTTTTATACTCTTTGTTAATAAAGTCCATTTCTATTTTTCATAATTCAGCATCTGAGTGCACCTTTTTGACCCTACTCTCCCTCCCTTTTAGTCACATATATAGATGTAGGTATGCTTATATTGGGAAGAAAGTATAAATAGCAGCAGAAATTTCGAAAATAACTGTAACCAACGACACGCCTAGTACAGTAACATTTCTCACCTGGTGAACATTCAGAGGAATAAATTCCGATGTCTCTGTCACCGGCCAAACCCTTCACGACGACAGGAAGTAATTTTTTCCGAAGCTGCTCCTCCAATGGAGTTAAGATGAGACGTTGTGCTGGCGGCCCACCTCCAGTGCCAGAAGCATGCAAGCGTTGTTCTTGTATTTTCCTTTTTAATTTTGCCCTAATATCGTCAAATCTCTTGTGACAATTATTCTTGTCCCTGACACGATTCCCACACGCATTCACACCAATTATTATTTCATTCCACTTTTCTTTTTTGCTTGCTGAACTTGTCCGCCCTTGAAATACATACAAAATATATGACGTTAATTCATAATAATAAAACGAACAATTTCCTACACTGCTAGCTGTTCCAAGACATACCAAACATGCTGGTTTAGGTGTAATATGTGAAGCACATGAGCATTCACTTGAAAACATAGACATGTAAGGAAGCTTGCATTAATATTGTATGAAGTTTGCGCAAATTGAACGACTGAGTGTTCTTGTCGTTGTAACGCATGATAAAAATATGTGTTTACAAAATAATTTACATTGATAGATATTATGGACCCATATTTGCATATTAACACACCTCACATGACCTAGGATCACATGTATTTGAAGAATGATTGCAAAGGTAAACTTACCTACTAAATGGCCAAACAGACTGTCATAGTGCTCCAAAATCGCAGTGACAAGAGATGTGTTTTCGTTGTCATTGAAGCGAGGATTACGTGGCTGCTCCACACGTTTCTTCCGAGCAGGTTTAGGCTCAGAGCTTGGCTGGTGCTGACTGGACTCTCTTTCTTCCAATGGAAGAGACTCCAAAGCGGCCCACCAGCAAGCACGCCACCACCAGACACCCCATCAGCAACTGAGCCACCAGCAGCACTCACACTCACATCAACAGCACTCACACTCCCAGCAACTGCACTCGCACTCCCAGCAACAGCACTAGCACTCCCAGCACAGCACTCGGCTGAACCCTACGTTCACTCATACGCGTACTCACACGTCTAGCAGTACCACTCACACCAGCATCACTCTTCCCACATTTTGCGTCCATACCTGTAGCACTCACAAAGAACAGAAAACAAATGTAAAGCCAATCACACTAAACACTTACACATACAAAACAAGACAAAGATGTAAACAAAACAACAAAGGACAAAGCTCTCACAATACACAACAACTCTCTCAGTCAATATGCAAATATTAAATCGCCCAGCTCTGTGCGTCTCTATCTCTCTCACTCCCAACAACAGAGAGAATGATTAACAGTACACGCTGCCTTTAAATAGGCCGCGCTATCCAATACATGCTTGCTTCGCCTGATTCAGCAAGAAGTTTCATTGGCGAACCTAACAGCACCCCGCCATGCACGCCGATACACCTGTGTGTGATCGGCAAATCATCGTGAGAGTGGGCGGAAATGTTTTTGTCTTGATTCTGAAGGGATTCGGCACTTACTGCATACGGAGAGGGAAAATCGCCAACATCATGCCAAATCGGTAAGCTTGGCCATTGCACTTTTTCGGCGCTTACTGCATAGAGCCCATAGAGTGGTAGCAAAACTAGGAAATGCAAATGGCCTCTCTAGTATGTACTGCATGATGTCCAGAGTCGCTCACCCCAATAGGTCTAAGCTGTGGGAGGGAAGATGTGTGACAGTATCCGAGGAAAAGTATTGAGGGAAGGTACTTAGGACCGAGTATCCGGCACAGCTTTTCCCTTTCAATATTCATTTTAGAAACTACAATTCCGAGCAAGTAGAGGTAACTAATAGGACACACGACTCTAATGCTGTTGTGTTTCACAGCCTGAGTAGATGTGTGGGAAGGATACCTAGCCTATGTTATGATTTCTCTGGTGCAGTTATAAACCTGTGTCTGTTTAACAAGTAAGCGGGGTAGGGGAAAAAAAAGTATGGTGTGATTAGCACTCAAAGCTATAAATTAGGTGAAACAAAATATACAGTAATAAACAATTGTGCAACAATATGCAATATAGCTTACAAATAATAAGGCAAGGCTGCCAGGAAAAACTGATCCAAAACACAGTCAGTGAAAACCAGAAAACAAACAATACAAACCGGTGCCTAAAGAGTTCAAGGTGGATCTGTGTATAGTCCAAATGGACAGAATACCAAGAGGTTGCAACTCCAATCTTGTGCAGGAGGTTGCAAATTCAATCTCACGCTTCCAAAGTCCACAGCAAGTAGTTAAGTGGCATATGAAAAGCAAACAGAGAGAATCATCATAGTGCAACAATGCTACAAAACTACATAGACAAAACAAACAAGACAAGACAAACAATAAACAGACAAAAGCAAGGTTAAAAAATTAATATAAAGAGTTAATTTAATACATAAAGTTAAAATAACAATCAGGAACGCTGATAGATGACGATTCCGTTTTGAAAAAAACGGAATCCTACTCACAAGATGTTCGTATAAAATGCGCAGTGTTAAGAAGGTAAGGTGGTGACTCCCACGGCATCAGATTAGTATCGGCTGTCTCGGGGCTGCTCCACACGCTGTCCCTCACTCCTTGGCCGGAAATGCATCACTGGGGGTGGGTTTAAGAAAAAACCGCCTCTTCCTGCTGCTTGTACACAAACATACACTCGTGAGAGGTCTGCCGTCGTTCAAGAATAAACTCCAAATGACTGGATAACGCGTTTCGTGCGCTTGCGCACTTCTTCAGGGGTAATAGTCACAGGACTTGGAATGCTTATATGCATATACAATGACTCTGATTGGACTAAAAATAAACCACTCCTCAAAGCTAAAAGCAATATGATTGGTCAAAAATGATTGCCAATCATGTCCTGTGTGTGAAAAAAATAGCCTTGCTGACAATAACAAAAAAAATGAAAAAAGACTGACAGAGATACATATAGACACTAAAACAGAGCATAAACACCTAGGGAATACAATAAATTATCACTTATTGTCAATTCAAATACTATACATATGATTCTTACTGATAGATTAACCATAGGACGATATTGACAATATTGACAATATACACATACATAATGTTTTATACATAAGATCACAAAATTGATGAATACATATAAACCAAATCGATGGAGGACGAATGACATATTGGACACAATATTTTATAAAATTACAAATAGGACAAAAAAAAATCAAAAAAGGAAAGAAAAAGAGAAAAAAATATATATATTTTTTATTATTATAATTTTAAAATATTATTTTAAAAAGACTCCTAGTTTGAAATCAATATTAAGGCCATTGGGAGAGAGGGTTTTCAACTCATAGATCCAATAGGCTTCACGCCTACTGATCTGATTGAGCCGATCTCCCCCTCTCCAACTGGCTGGCACGGTTTCAATGGCTAGGCATCTTAATCCCATTGGGTTCTGATTATGGTGGATGCGGAAGTGATGAGAAACACTATGTGTTGTTAAACCTCTCCTGATATTATAAATATGTTCATATACCCTTCTTTGATAAAATCACCCTGTGCTGCCCACATATTGAAGGCTGCAGGGACACTGAAGTAAATAGATAACAAAGGAAGAATGACAATCGATATGAGATTTAATGGTATAAATTTTAGAGGTAACGTTTGATCCAAACGATTTAGTGTTCACACTGTATGAACAGGCTGTGCAAGTTGTACATTTAAAAAAGCCCTTGTTGGAATTAATTAACTTAGGTTTAGAATGATCTAAAGGGCAACTGGGAGCTAGTCGTGACTTAATATTAGAGGCCTTTGTGAAAATAATATTTGGTTTTGCAGGGAGACATTGTGCTAGTGTGTTATCACATAGAAGAATCGGCCAATGCTTATTTAAAATTTGGCGTATTTTTGGTGCCATATCGTTATAATGTGTGACGAAAGACAAACTACAATTAAACTCTTTATTTATTTGTTGATTTTTATTCTTATACTCCAAAAGGGTGCTTCTCTCTATTTTATATACCTGCAGAGATGCCTCATTGAGGAGGCTCTCCGGATATTTCCTGGCAATAATTTTTTGCTTAAGCTCGTCTGCCTGAATGGCAAACTCCCCCTGATCGGAACAATTTCGCTTGAGGCGGATGAGATGCCCCTTATGAATATTGCGGATCCAGCCAGGATTGTGCTGGCTGTCCGCCATTAGATAATTGTTCGCCTGAACTGATTTAAAATAAGTTTTAGTCTGTATCTTGTTATCTATTGCAGATATACTCAGGTCAAGAAATTCTATGTGTTGTGCATTGTGATTAAATGTAAAAGAAAGATCCCTGTCATTGGTGTTAAGATAACTAAAAAACATATTTAATTGTTCCTGGCTCCCTGACAGACAAAGATAACGTCATCAATAAAACGACGCCAGAGCACCAGGTTTGCCCCGAGAGGACAGTTATTCCAAATAAAGTCTTCCTCCCAACTGTCGATAAATAAATTAGCATAACTCGGGGCAAACCTGGGGCCCATAGCAGTACCGCATATCTGTAAAAAAAAATTGGAATTAAATGAAAAATAATTATGAGTTAAAATGAAACGAATGCTGTCTAACAAAAAAGTTTTCGTGCTGGGGATATAGTGGAGTCCAATTCCAACTTGCGTGATATAGCCTGACATCCCTTTTCATGGTCAATTACAGTATACAGGGATGTTACATCTGCCGTAACCCATGTGTACAGATCTCTGAGGATCTGTAAAATGTGTGTAGTATCACACAAGTAGGACTTGGCTATGCATTTCAGGCATAGCATCACTAACATCCAATTTATCACAGTTTATAGACCACCACCTCCAACCACTGGTTAATCAAGCCAAGTCCTACTTGCGTGAATATAAGAAAGGCAAGGCTCGATCAGCTCTCCTTTCTCCCCTTATTCCAGCCAAGAGAGTTGAATGCTACAGACAGGCACTGGCCTGCAACAGGTTTGGTTTATGATATCTGTTTAATTGTTTGGTAAGTAAGGGGGGACAAAAACACTGTCTCAAACTACAGGCCAATCTCACTTCTCCCAATTCTATCCAAAGTCATGGAAAAATGTGTCCACTCCCAATTAAGCGATTTCTACACTGGCGACACGCTTTATTGCGCATCGGCCAGATCCGCAAGCCGGGAGATTTCCCGGCTTGCTAGTGGCCGCCCCTCGGCGTGCCGCGCGTCATAGACGCGCGGTCACGCGTCATAGACGCGCGGTCACGCGTCTTCGGGAGCGTGCGCCCCCTGCACGCGCGTCCAGGGGCTCCCCGAGGGAGCCCTGGTGTCCCGCGATCGCGGGACAGCGGCAGGGGGTTCCGGGGGACCCGGCGGACCCGGCAGCGGTAGGGAGAGCGCCCCGATCGGAGGGCGCTCTTCCGCTGCTTCGGCGCGCGCCCGTCACTCTCGGGCGCGCGCCAGGCTACTGCTGCGGCACAGAACGGGCAAATGCTCGAATAAACTGTGCCGCAGCAGTATACCAAGACAAATTTCCCTAGCCAATTCCCATCTGGGTTTTGTCCCAAAAACTCCACCGTAACTACCCTGCTAAAAGTTTGCAATGAAATCCAGTGTGGAATGGAACAGGGACAACTCACTGGTGCAGTATTCCTAGATTTTGCAAAGGCTTTTGACACAGTTGATCATGCTATCCTGCTTAACAAACTCCAGAGCTCTGGAATAGGGAAGCATGCTTTAAGCTGGTTTCAGTCCTACCTATCAGGAAGATCCCAACATGTGTCCATCTCAGGCTCTAACTCCAACCCCCTGGATATCACCTGTGGTGTCACCCAAAAGGCTCTGTTCTGGGCCCCCTACTCTTCTCAGTGTTCATTAATGATCTTCCCACAGCTTGTAAGGAAGCCTCAATACACATGTATGCAGATGACACAATCCTAAATGCACACAGCCATAGCCTCTCTGACCTTCAACACATACTTCAGTCTGACTTTTTGAGACTCAAAAACTGGATTTCCCAAAACAAACTGTTTTTAAACACTGACAAGACTGTAACAATGGTATTTGGGACCAAGACTAAATTTGTAAAGCTCCCAGTGACTGAGCTCCTGATTAGAACCAACGCTAACACCACCCTAACACCTGTCACTAGTTTTAAATACCTGGGCTTATGGTTTGACTCCCACTTAACATTCGGGATGCACATTGATACCCTGACAACAAGACCTATGCCAAACTAGGGGTACTTTACAGGAACAAATCCTCCCTAAGTCTCCTGGTCAGAAAGCGTATCGCACAGCAGATGCTAATGACAATTATTGACTATGGAGACATAGTATATGGCTCGGCACCTCAAACCCACCTTAGCAAACTTGACACCCTCTACAATTCAATTTGTCGTTTTGTTCTCCAATGCAACTACAACACACATAACTGCGAAATGCTCAAAGAACTAGATTGGTCAACACTAGAGTCTAGGTGCAAAGTTCACCTTTCCTGTCTTGCCTTTAAATTCTTCATGGGCAAGCTACCCAGCTACCTGAACAAGCTCCTCACCCCTACCACTTGCAGCACTTATCACCTGAGATCAGACTCCAAAAGACTGTTCATGGTCCCAAGGCTCAACAGAGTATCCGGACGTTCCTCCTTCTCCTACCGTGCACCCCAAAACTGGAACAACCTACCACAGACGCTCACATCCACCACCAGTTTAAGTTCTTTCAAATCTAAGGCTGTCTCACATTTTAACCTGGTCTGTAACTGTTTCATACGCTCATAATATATATTTTTTTTAACTGTGCACGCAATGTCTTGTATTTAATGTATACCCTGCTCATTTATGTAACTGTACTTGTAACCATGTATTATTTGTTTTACTCTGTGCCCAGGACATACTTGAAAACGAGAGGTAACTCTCAATGTATTACTTCCTGGTAAAAATATTTTATAAATAAATAAAATAAGTGGAAAAGCCACCATAAGATAGCTAGAGAATTGCTGTCTAGTTAATGCTCAGATAGAGCTAGGATTTATATTGATCCCTTTGTTTGTCTTTATTTTGTCTGCTGGAGTGACAAAGAAAATAAAGCTTTTAAACCAGAGCTGGATGGACCTGTGACTGTGCTTTACCCTAAAAGACAGTAGTTTTTAAGGTTCCCAGACAAGAACCCTTCAGACAAAAAAGGGTATTTTGTCACTATATATATATATATATATATATTTGTCGCAGTTCGACAAATCGCCCAAAAATCTACTCGCCCAACCAAAAAACCTACTCGCCACCTAGTCCCGCCCCCAACTCCGCCCCTAGTCACGCCCCCAACTCCGCCCCTAGTCCCGCCCCAACCCAGCTTTAAAATAAAATATATAAATAAAATACATTTAATAAATTCCTAGTCAGAACAACATTCGTTTTTCACATAAATGTATTTATTGTATTACATTATACTACAATTAGTCGTGTGTGTGTGTGTCTCAATGTCGGATCTAGAAATAAAAGCCAGATGTGAATGACTAGTTTCCTGAACCCCTTAACCAGTGTCTGGACGTCGGTGCTTCACAGAGGGAGAGAGGGAGACAGACAGACACACACACACAGAGAGCGGCACACCAACACACACACACACAGAGAGAGAGAGAGAGAGACACGCAGGGAGAGAGAAAGAGAGACACACAGAGAAAGAGAGAATGAGAGACGAACACAAGGAGAATGAGAGACAAGAGAGTGCGACAGAGAGCGCGAAAAAGAGAGCGCGAAGAAGAGAGTGCGACAGAGAGAGCGAAGAAGAGAGTGCGACAGAGAGAGCGAAGAAGAGTGCGACAGAGAGAGCAAAGAAGAGTGTGATAGAGAGAGCGAAGAAGAGAGTGCGACAGAGAGCGCGAAGAAGAGAGTGTGACTGTGACAGGGTGAAGTCAACCCCTATGAGTTATGCCTGGGAAACATATGTCTGAGTGCTTCATCCAGCACTCATAAGGGTTAACTCAGGTGGAAGCTAGCTAATCATGATGTAAGCTGACACCTGAGAGCCAGCAAGGTAGATAATGATCTTGTTACCAGCAGTAGCTGGCTGTGTCAGAGGAGAGCACATGGATAGATGTGCTGCTAGCCAGAAGGATACAGCACACTATTTACTGCAGCCAAAGTAAGATTTCTTTCATTTGTTTGCATGACTGCTTAAAAAGACTCTTACGGTTTGGGTATGGTTTAGCCAGCCAGCCTGCTAGCTAGGACTGCTGTGTTAGTCAGTTTTCTCCCAACGTGGAGCAGGATTTATTTGCTTAAAGGGACAGTGTACCTGCATGTTATGTTGCTGTGGAGAAATAAAGCCACTGAACGTTTTCATTTATCCTGAAACTACACGTGTGGACTGTTCCCTGACCTCGGCTACAGGCCGTCCTGCCACAGGTGGTGTCAGAAGTGGGATGTTGGACGGGCCCTGTATCTGAAGGGCCACACAAACACACACACAGACGGGAAAAAAAAAATGGAGACAATTTTTTCTCAGTTCCTTGAGCAACAGCTCCAGCTAGCAGAGAAAAAGTTGAGCGACAGGCCCAGCAAGATGAGCGACAGGCCCAGCGAGAGGAAAAGCTACTCCAATTGCTGGCCGAAGGCCCAGCCCGAGGCAGACCAGGGATTCCAAATAACCCACCGGTGATGCTGCATAAAATGAAGCCAAACGAAGACCCAGAGGCATTTCTCCTCACTTTTGAAAGGTTAGCCACGGCCAACGGCTGGACAGTTGATCGCTGGGTAACGACTCTGGCTCCACTCCTCATAGGGGAAGCTCAGGCAGCCTACCAGGCTCTTCCAGCAGACGAGGCCATGGACTATCAGCAACTAAAGGCTGCTATTCTGGATCGCCTAGGCCTCACTCCAGAGACCTACCGACAGCGGTTCCGGACAGTCAAATATACAAACAGAGACAGACCCCGGGTCGTAGCCCACCGCTTAGTAGACTTATGTACCAGGTGGATACAACCGGAAAAACATGACAAGGCAGAGATCCTTGAACAGTTTGTGCTCGAGCAGTTCATACAGATACTGCCCCCCTCCTCCCGCTCCTGGGTAAAAAGACACGCTGCATTTTTCCTGGATTCAGCGGTCCGCTTGGTGGAAAACTTCCTGGGCCAAGACACCCAACAGGATAGCTGGGAACGGCCGGTGCAAACACCAGTTGCTTCCGGAGATGCTAGAGGCAGGAGAGCAGACAATCGAGGGGTTTACAACCCGCCAGCTTGGGGAGATCCAGTCAACCCGATCGGAAGACCCTTTCCCATCTCGGAGGGTTCCTGGTACAAACTCCCGCAGAGACGCCCATCCTGGGTCCGAGGCCACTGGATCACTCAAGGGAGGCCGCCACCCACAGTATTCCCCGAGAACCTGGACTCCTGTCACCCACCTGGTAGAGAGGATAACCCCACCAACCAGAAGGGAGGACCCCATCCAACAGCGGAGAGGTCCAAACACCGAGCCCCGTCGAGAGCTTCCGCTGACGACCGAGGTTGCGGATTCAGGAGATGATGAGATGGACTGTTCATATGGCAGAACCACTGCCACAGCTTGTCTCCAAGGGGACCACAATCCGTAGTTAGTCCCAGCATCTCTGGAGGGGACAAAAGTAAACGCCATGCTGGACTCGGGCTCTGGAAAAACCCTGATCCTAGAGGGCCTAATTCCAAGCAATAGACTATCTTATGACTCTCCTTGGAATGTCAAGTGCATCCATGGGGATACAAAGAGATACCCAACGGCGAACGTTCTACTGCGTATCCAGGATCAAGAGGCTAGCCTACTAGTGGGAGTTGCTTCCTTGCTACCTGCTCCTCTTCTACTTGGCCGAGACTGGCCCTACCTCGAAACATTGTTGGCCCCTACTCCTACGGAGCCTACTTCTCTGGTACCGGAGAAGCCCGGAGACTTGTTGCCTTTATCCCCAGAGATTTTTCCCCGTAGACACCATGTCCCAAAGACACGTAAACAGAGACGTGCGGAAAAAGAGGACTGGTTAAGAAAGGCTGGGACTCTTGGTAACATTAGTCAGCCCAAAGGACTGCAGGTCATGGCCGGGGATGACCAGGGTGGGGAACAGATAGATACGGGAATTTTGCCAGACCTGGATCTTCCAGACTTCCGTCAGAGGCAGAGGGAGGACCCAGCTCTGGCTAGACAATATGAGAAGGTGGTACAGGTCAACAACAAGATAATGGATGACCAGGGTGTAAAAGTGTTTCCACATTTTGAACTGTTGAATGACATACTATATCGTGTGAATAAGGTTACACAAACAGGGGAGGTCATTCGACAGATGCTAGTCCCTAAAGGGTTGATTAAAACGGTGTTCACCCTAGCCCATACTCTCCCATGGGGTGGTCATTTGGGCAGAGATAAAACCACGGACCGCATCTCGTCCCGGTTTTATTGGCCAGGCATACATGGTGACATCATGAAACTATGTGAGACATGTCCTGAATGCCAGTTAACTAGCCAAAAAGGACAGAAGCCGGCTCCCTTGGTTCCTCTGCCCTTGGTAACCATCCCATTCAAGAGAATTAGGGTAGATCTGGTCGGACCTTTAGAACCCTCTGCGAAGGGACATAAATTTATACTCGTTGTGGTAGATTATGCCACCAGATATCCTGAGGCCTTCCCTCTGAGATCAGCCACTGCTAAACAGGTTGCTCACAGGCTGTTAGAACTGTTCTCTAGGGTAGGACTTCCCCAAATAATGTTAACTGACCAGGGAACAAATTTCATGGCAAAGTTAATGCAGGATGTCCTAAAGTTATTGGAGGTAAAATCCGTCCGGACCTCAGTCTACCATCCTCAGACTGATGGATTGGTAGAGAGGTTTAACCGTACTTTAAAAACCATGCTTAGGAAGTTTGTGGACACTGAAAAGCGAGCTTGGGAAGAACTTCTCCCTTTCCTGTTGTTTGCGGTACGAGAAGTTCCCCAATCATCCACAGGCTTCTCCCCGTTTGAGCTCCTATATGGACGCCAACCTCGGGGTATTCTCGACCTACTGAAGGAATCCTGGGAGGAGGAGCCTTCCACCTCCAAGAATACCCTTCAGTATGTCATAGACCTTAGAAACCGCCTAGACATGATAGGTCGGTTTGCTAAGGAAAACCTCAAATCTGCCCAAGAACATCAAGAGAGGCAGTACAACCAAAATGCTCGCTTGAGGGTCTTCCAACCTGGGGACCAAGTGATGATACTACTACCGACATCAGAGAGTAAACTCCTTGCGAAGTGGCAGGGTCCTTTCCAAGTTCTCCGCCGCACCGGGGAGGTGAACTATGAGATCTCTCAACCAGGGTCCAGGAAGGGTAAACAAATCTACCACATGAACCTCCTGAAACCCTGGAAAACGATGAGATCGCTGTTCATCCACCCTCGGGAAGGAGAGACGGATTTGGGTCACTAGCTTCCAAAGGGTAGTACGTACAATGACCATCAGGTTCCCATGGGAGGGCAGTTAACAACAGAACAAAGGTCAGACCTACTAGAATTATGTGACCAGTTCCCAGATGTGTTTTCGGAGCTGCCAGGGCAGACTAATTTAGTGTTCCATAGGATTGAGACAGAACCTGGCGTAAAAGTACTGTCCCGTCCCTATAGATTGCCAGAGGGCCAAAAAGACCTGGTAGAGAGGGAGATAATAGACATGTTGGAATTGGGCGTGATCGAGGAGTCCCACAGCGAATGGTGTAGCCCTATCGTGTTGGTCCCTAAACCAGATGGGAAGGTGGGGTTTTGCGTGGATCTGCGAAAGGTAAATGCTGTATCCAGATTTGATGCATATCCAATGCCTAGGGTGGATGAATTGCTTGACTCGCTTGGGAAAGCAGAGTATATCTCTACCCTAGATCTCACGAAAGGATATTGGCAGATACCTCTAGCGGAAGAATCCAAATGCAAAACTGCCTTCGCCACCCCTCTCGGGTTATACCAATTCGTCACTATGCCATTTGGGTTACATGGGGCTCCAGCCACATTCCAAAGGTTAATGGACAAGGTACTACGACCCCATAGGGCATATGCCGCGGCCTACTTGGATGACATTGTCATCTATAGCAGACACTGGCAGTCTCATATAAAAAGGTTAAGGGCAGTCCTAACGTCCTTAAGAGAAGCAGGGCTCACTGCAAATCCAAAAAAATGTGCCCTGGGTAAATCCACTACAAAGTACTTGGGCTATGCCGTTGGGGGAGGGATAGTAAGGCCACTAGCTAGCAAGGTGGCCACCATAATGGAAGTCCCCACCCCACAGACAAAGACACAGGTCCGCTCCCTTTTGGGGTTAGCAGGGTATTACTGGCGGTTTATCCCCAATTTTTCAGAAATATCTGCACCCCTAACAGATCTGACAAAAAAGAGTGCCCCGACCCAAGTTAAATGGTCTTGGGAGTGCCAAGACGCCTTTGACATGCAAAAAAAGTGCCTGTCAGAGGGCCCCACACTTCGGAGCCCAGATTTTAAAGAGCCCTTCATCATCCAGACGGATGCCTCAGAGGTAGGACTGGGAGCAGTGCTGTCTCAGCAATTTGATGGTGTTGAACACCCCATACTGTTCATCAGCCGGAAGCTGTTCCCAAGGGAAGTGAGGTAATCCGTTATTGAGAAGGAGTGCCTCGCTGTAAAATGGGCAATTGAGGCCTTGAGACATTATGTCGCCGGAGTACACTTCACCCTGGTCACTGACCATGCGCCCTTGAAGTGGTTAAACACCATGAAGGACACAAATCCAAGGTTGACCAGGTGGTATATGGCCCTCCAACCCTTCTCTTTTGATATTCAGCATAGACCTGGAAAAGACCATGGAAATGCTGATTTTATGTCAAGAGAAGGAGTGGAGGGTGGGCTTCAGCCGTGAGGGACACTAGCCACACAGAAACAGGGGAGGTATGTGACAGGGTGAAGTCAACCCCTATCAGTTATGCCTGGGAAACATATGTCTGAGTGCTTCATCCAGCACTCATAAGGGTTAACTCAGGTGGAAGCTAGCTAATCATGATGTAAGCTGACACCTGAGAGCCAGCAAGGTAGATAAGGATCTTGTTACCAGCAGTAGCTGCCTGTCCCAGATGAGAGCACATGGATAGATGTGCTGCTAGCCAGAAGGATACAGCACACTACTTACTGCAGCCAAAGTAAGATTTCTTTCATTTGTTTGCATGACTGCTTAAAAAGACTCTTACGGTTTGGGTATGGTTTAGCCAGCCAGCCTGCTAGCTAGGACTGCTGTGTTTGTCAGTTTTCTCCCAACGTGGAGCAGGATTTATTTGCTTAAAGGGACAGTGTACCCGCATGTTATGTTGCTGTGGAGAAATAAAGCCACTGAACGTTTTCATTTATCCTGAAACTACACATGTGGACTGTTCCCTGACCTCGACTACAGGCCGTCCTGCCACAGCGACAGAGAGCGCGAAGAAGAGAGTGCGACAGAGAGAGAGCGAAGAAGAGAGCGCGACAGAGAGAGCGAAGAAGAGAGTGTGACAGAGAGAGCGAAGAAGAGAGTGCGACAGAGAGCGCGAAGAAGAGAGTGCGACAGAGAGAGCGAAGAAGAGAGTGCGACAGAGAGAGCGAAGAAGAGAGTGCAACAGAGAGAGCGAAGAAGAGAGTGCGACAGAGAGAGCGAAGAAGAGAGTGCGACAGAGAGGGCGAAGAAGAGAGTGCAACAGAGAGAGCGAAGAAGAGAGTGCGACAGAGAGAGCGAAGAAGAGAGTGCGAAGAAGAGAGTGCGACAGAGAGAGCGAAGAATAGAGTGCGACAGAGAGAGCAAAGAGAGTGCGACAGAGAGAGCAAAGAAGAGAGTGTGACAGAGAGAGTGAAGAAGAGAGTGCGAAGAAGAGAGTACGACAGAGAGAGCGAAGAAGAGAGTGCGACAGAGAGAGCGAAGAAGAGAGTGCGAAGAAGAGAGTGCGACAGAGAGAGCGAAGAAGAGAGTGCGACAGAGAGAGCGAAGAGAGTGCGACAGAGAGAGCGAAGAAGAGAGTGTGACAGAGAGAGGGAGAGGGTGACGGAGAGAGGGAGAGGGCGACAGAGAGAGGGAGAGGGTGACACAGGGAGAGGGTGACACAGGGAGACGGAGAGGGTGGGTGACACAGGGAGAGGGTGACACGGAGAGGGAGGGTGACAGGGAGAGGGAGGGTGACAGGGAGAGGGTGACACAGGGAGAATGCAAAGAAGAGAGTGCGACAGAGAGAGCGAAGAAGAGAGTGCGACAGAGAGAGCAAAGAAGAGAGTGCGACAGAGAGCGAAGAAGAGAGTGCGACAGAGAGAGCGAAGAAGAGAGTGCGACAGAGAGAGCGAAGAAGAGAGTGCGACAGAGAGAGCGAAGAAGAGAGTGTGACAGAGAGAGGGAGAGGGTGACAGAGAGAGGGCGACAGAGAGAGGGAGAGGGTGACACAGGGAGAGGGTGACACAGGGAGACGGAGAGGGTGGGTGACACAGGGAGAGGGTGACACGGAGAGGGAGGGTGACAGGGAGAGGGAGGGTGACACAGGGAGAGGGAGAGGGTGACCCAGGGAGAGGGAGGGTGACACAGGGAGATGGAGGGTGACACAGGGAGAGGGAGGGTGACACAGGGAGAGGGAGGGTGACACAGGGAGAGGGAGGGTGACACAGGGAGAGGGAGGGTGACACAGGGAGAGGGAGGGTGACACAGGGAGAGGGGGGTGACACAGGGAGAGGGAGGGTGACACAGGGAGAGGGTGGGTGACACAGGGAGAGGGTGACAGAGGGAGAGGGTGGGTGACACAGGGAGAGGGAGGGTGACACAGGGAGAGGGAGGGTGACACAGGGAGAGGGAGGGTGACACAGGGAGAGGGAGGGTGACACAGGGAGAGGGAGGGTGACAGGGAGAGGGAGAGAGTGACACAGGGAGAGGGAGAGGGTGACACAGGGAGAGGGTGACACAGGGAGACGGAGAGGGTGGGTGACACAGGGAGAGGGTGACACGGAGAGGGAGGGTGACAGGGAGAGGGAGGGTGACAGGGAGAGGGTGACACAGGGAGAGTGTTACATAGGGAGAGGGTGACACAGGGAGAGGGAGAGGGTGGGTGACACGGAGAGGGTGACAGAGGGAGAGGGTGGGTGACACAGGGAGAGGGTGACAGAGGGAGATGGTGGGTGACACAGGGAGAGGGAGGTTGACACGGAGAGGGAGGGTGACACAGGGAGAGGGAGGGTGACACAGGGAGAGCGCAAAGAAGAGAGTGCGACAGAGAGAGCGAAGAAGAGAGTGCGACAGAGAGAGTGAAGAAGAGAGTGCGACAGAGAGAGTGAAGAAGAGAGTGCGACAGAGAGCGAAGAAGAGAGTGCGACAGAGAGAGCGAAGAAGAGAGTGCGACAGAGAGAGCGAAGAAGAGAGTGCGACAGAGAGAGCGAAGAAGAGAGTGTGACAGAGAGAGGGAGAGGGTGACAGAGAGAGGGAGAGAGGGCGACAGAGAGAGGGAGGGGTGACACAGGGAGAGGGTGACACAGGGAGACGGAGAGGGTGGGTGACACAGGGAGAGGGTGACACGGAGAGGGAGGGTGACAGGGAGAGGGAGGGTAACACAGGGAGAGGGAGAGGGTGACCCAGGGAGAGGGAGGGTGACACAGGGAGATGGAGGGTGACACAGGGAGAGGGAGGGTGACACAGGGAGAGGGAGGGTGACACAGGGAGAGGGAGGGTGACACAGGGAGAGGGAGGGTGACACAGGGAGAGGGAGGGTGACACAGGGAGAGGGAGGGTGACACAGGGAGAGGGAGGGTGGCACAGGGAGATGGAGGGTGACAAATGGAGAGGGAGAGGGTGGGTGACACAGGGAGAGGGTGACAGAGGGAGATGGTGGGTGACACAGGGAGAGGGAGGGTGACACAGGGAGAGGGTGACACAGGGAGAGGGAGAGAGGGTGACACACTCACAGACACACAGACACTCACACTCACTCAGACACACTCACTCAGACAAACTCACTCAGACAATCTCACACTCACAGTCTGTCACTCACACACACAAACACTCACCCGTAAGGCAGGGGGTCACACATGGCAGCGGGGGCCTCCGCACAGCAGGAGGGCCTCTGCAAGGCAGGGGGGGTCGCACATGGCAGTGGGGGCCTCCGCACGGCAGGAAGGCCTCTGCAAGGGGCCGCGCCCCCTCCAGAGGGGGACGCCGACTCCGCAGTATTCACTGATAGGATGTAGAAGGGCCGGTTAGGGGATTTCCCCTGCTTAGAGCAGGAAGAAGAGCCGGTTAGCTATCCATCAGGGATTTCCTTAACAGCTGACAGATCGGCAGACTGCCCATAGAGGCAGCACACCGACGCCGCGTGGGTTGAGGGGGGGGGTCAGGAGGCCGGGAGAGTTTGGGGTCATGGAGGCCGGGAGAGATTTGGGTGAGGGGGTGTGGCGGATGGCCCGATGAGAGGGGGGGGCGGATGTCCCGATGCGAGGGGGGGCGGATGTCCCCATGCGAGGGGGGGGCGGATGGCCCGATGCGAGGGGTGGCGGATGGGCCGATGCGAGGGGGTGGCAGATGGCCCGATGCGAGGGGGTGGCAGATGGCCCGATGCGAGGGGGGGCGGGTGGCCCGATGGGAGGGGGAGGCGGATGGCCCGATGCGAGGGGGGGGAGGATGGCCCGATGCGAGGGGGGGGCAGATGGCCCGATGGGAGGGGGGGTGGATGGCCCGATGGGAGGGGGCGGATGGCCCGATGGGAGGGGTGACAGATGGCCCTGCAGGGGCCTGAGGCAGACAGGCATGGAAGGGGCTGGCTGTCGGAAGGGGGAGGAGTGGAAGCGCTGAGGAGGGGAAGTTGCTGAGAGGCGGGGGAGGAGCGATGGCACTGCTCAGAGAGCCGGAGGCGGGGTAATCTCCCCAACATGAACCTTTTTTTTTTTTTTCTTCAGCGCGAGCGTGGGAAAAACAGCAGCGCGAGCGGGGGAAATGTAAAAAACACACGTGTGCTGCTTGGGCCAATATTTACTCGCCCGGGGGTTAAATCCACACGCCCCGGGAGTGTAAATGTTTATAATTGTCGAACACTGTATATATATATATATATATATATATATATATATATACATACAGTTAGGTCCAGAAATAATTGGACACTGACACAAATTTAATAATTTTTGCTCTGTACGCCACCAAAATGGATTTGAAATGAAACAACCAAGATGCAACAAAAGTGCAGACTTTCAGCTTTAATTCAAGGGGTTGAACAAAAATATCGTATGAAACGTTTAGGAATTGCAACCATTTTCATACACAGTCCCATTATTTCATGGGCTCAAATATAATTGGACAAATGAACACAATAAGAAATAAATTGTTCATTTTTAATACTTTGTCGAGAATCATTTGCAGGCAATGACTGCTTGAAGTCTGGAACGCATGGACATCACCAAACACTGGGTTTCCTCCTTTGTGCGGCTTTTCCAGGCCTTTACTGCAGCTGTCTTCAGTTGTTGTTTGTTCGTGGGTCTTTCTGCCTTAAGTTTTGTCTTCAGCAAGTGAAATGCATGCTCGATCGGGTTGAGATCAGATGATTGACTCGGCCATTGCAGAATATTCCACTTCTTTGCCTTAAAAAACTCCTTGGTTGCTTTCGCAGTATGTTTTGGGTCATTGTCCATCTGAAAAGTGAAGCGCCGTCCAATCAACTTCGCTGAATTTGGCTCAATCTGAGCAGACAATATATCCCTATACACTTCAGAATTCATCCGGCTGCTTCTGTCTTCTGTCACATCATCAATAAACACTAGTGATCCAGTGCCATTGTAAGCCATGCATGCCCATGCCATCACACTGCCTCCACCGTGTTTTAAAGATGATGTGGTATGCTTCTGATCATGAGCCATTCCAAGCCTTCTCCATACTTTTTTCTTCCCATCATTCTGGTACAGGTTGATCTTAGTTTCATCTGTCCAAAGAATGATGTTCCAGAACTGGGCTGGCTTTTTTAGATATTGTTTGGCAAAGTCTAATCTGGGCTTTCTATTGTTGAGGCTTATGAATGGTTTGCACCTTGTGGTGAACCCTCTGTAATTGCTCTCGTGACGTCTTCTCTTTATGGTAGACTTGGATAAGGATATGCCTACCTCCTGGAGAGTGTTCTTCACTTGGCTGGATGTTGTGAAGGGGTTTTTCTTTACCATGGAAAGGATCCTACGATCATCTACCACTGTTGTCTTCTGTGGATGTCCAGGCCTTTTTGTGTTGCAGAGTTCACCAGTGCGTTCTTTTTTTCTCAGAATGTACCAAACTGTTGATTTGGCCACTCCCAATGTTCCTGCTATCTCTCTGATGGGTTTTCTTTTTTTTTGCAGCCTAAGGATGCCCTGTTTCATTTGCATTGGGAGCTCATTTGACTGCATGTTGTGGGTTCACAGCAACAGCTTCCAAATGCGAATGCCACACCTGGAATCAACTCCAGACCTTTTACCTGCTTAATTGATGATGAAATAATGAAGAAAATAGCCCACACCTGTCCCTGAAACAGCTTTTGAGTCAATTGTCCAATTACTTTTGGTCCCTTGAAAAAGAGGGTGCTACATATTAAAGAGATGTAATTCCTAAACCCTTCCTCCAATTTGGATGTGAATACTCTCAAATTAAAGCCGATAGACTGCACTTTAAGACCATATTATTTAACTGTAACTTGAATTTATTTGGTACACAGCCGAAATAACAAAACTTGTGTCAGTGTCCAATTATTTCTGGACATAACTGTATGTATATATATATAAAAACAAAGACAGTCAACCCTATAAGAGCAGACAGAGGACAGCACTCAGTGATAAGTTGCAAAGAAAAAACCTGTATTCAGATGGTATACAGGATGGTACACAGCACAAACATGTCCAACGTTTCGGTCCTGGAAGGATCTTCCTAAGGGTTGTTGGACTGCAGACATGCACCGCACCAGTTCATTGTATTTGGAGTGCCAGCTGCCTCTTTCTGTGTGTATATACTGTATATATATATATTATATATGCAGTGGAAGTGCTGTATGCTGGGTGATAATGGGGAAAGGCGGGGTTGCAGACCTGCCTAAGACATGCAGATGAGCATACAGTTGTATTTGCATATTTGCTTTCCTGTGGAGGGTTTTTGTCACTTTTTTTACTCACCATAACTTAACTCAGTATTATGGTATAGCCTATCCCATAGCCTCTTTGCATACCCAGTTAAAATCAACCCCCCACTGATGAGACCCATCAAGGTCGAAACAGCTGTCTGTGGGTGGTTTTCTGGGTATGCACCTTAACCTTGGCTGTGCTCAAAGCTGTGACCATGCAGCAAGCTTAAGCCTATAGGGAACCATGTTAAAAATGGTTTTTGAGGCAAAAAGTGACACTGTGTGCTCATTTGCATGTCATTTCCCAGAATCCCTTGCTGCAGTGGAAGTGCTGTATGCTGGGTGATAATGGGGAAAGGCGGGGTTGCAGACCTGCCAAAGACATGCAGATGAGCATACAGTTGTATTTGCATATATATATATATATATATATATATATATATATACATATACAGCTCAACCCCGTTATAGCGCGATTCGTTACAACGCGAATCTGCTTATAATGCGATGCAAGCATGGCTCCCAATTTTCGTATGTATGAATACTTTACAACACGATTATTGGTATCCTAAATACTTTATTGTACAATCCATACAATTGTACATTATTTATAACGCGATCCGCTTATAACGCGATGTGATTCTTTGGACCCCAAGCACAGCGTTATAAGGGGGTTGAGCTGTATAAATACACACAAAAAAAAGGAACCAGCGCTTAATTCGGAAAGTGAATATATCATAGTGGAGTAACTTAAAAAAGACAGTGATAAATCCAAAATTGTAATAAAAAAACCAATGCAAAAATACAAAAGGAAAAAATGCAGCTCCCATAAAAGAAATTCCTAATCCATAACATGAAAAAAGAATTCATTTCCTTTATGGGAGCTGCATTTTTTCCTTTTGTATTTTTGCATTGGTCAGAAGTAGGTAAATCGGCTCCTACACTTCTCAAAGTCTCTGCTCATGTGATTGAAAGCTACACAATGAAACCACGCCCTACGCGTTTCATCATACAGATGACTTCATCGGGGACTGTTATTTGGGTGTACCCTCCCGATATATATAGGAAGAATTGAATAATTAATTAGTCATGCACATGTAGTATCTTAAAGACATATTTACACTGTGTGTTACATATGGTGATGAGAACCCAATATGATAAATAAGATATCAATTGCTTCAATCCCATAGCATTATTCTATAATTAGTTTCGACATAACGCAGTAGAAACTATTTATAAGACTCAAATTTAACATATAGAACACAATATTACTGTGCTTGTACATTTTAAATTGTAAACAATACTACTTGCTTATAATAGTTATACTATAGTTATATTGTACCAAGTATCCAGGAAATTGTGGAATTTAAACAATTGACATCTTATTTATCATACTTGGTTCTCATATATTGTTCATAATGTTACAACATCTTATCTATATATAGTAAACTAATTTCCCTTATGTATTTAGAATGGTTAACACTGCTGTCCGATAATGAAATAGGGTTAAACTGTGTGTGATGTAAGGTATCCTCCCATCATCCTTATTGGTTAATCACAAAGTCTGTCTGGATATAAATGTACCATTGTGATCAATAGAATCTACCCCTGACGAAGTCATTAGTGACGAAACGCGTAGGGCTTTTCCTAAAGTAGCGAGCACGCTAGTTATTCCTCACGAGCAGAGAGACTACCCTTGTGGCATTTGAGGACTGCTTTTGGGCGGCTGATTTCCCCCTGACTGCGGTGTGTGCAGTGTTTCATGTTGGATAGTGCCAGCTGAAGGTGCTGTTACCGGAGGAAACCTTCAATGGGACGCTGAGTGATGACATCATCCGGTGCCAGTAGTACCCATACATCTTGATGAGTGATCTGGTACAGCAGAGGATGCACCAAAGGAACGGCTGGCGTGGAACCCTGCAGTCTATGGCGATTGAGTATATCTCATAAATGCTTGATTTTATGCTCTGTTTGTGAGTGCGCTTTTTATATGTTATAGTCCTTTAAAATATTTTTTGTACTTTAATACACTAGGAGTGCGCCTGTTTTTCTTTTTTTTTCCCACGTATATATATATATATATATATATATATATATATATATATATATATATATATATATATATATATATAAGCTCCTTACCAGGCAGATCCAGAGTCCCAGGCCCACAAAGCAAGGAAGAGACAGCACACTCAGTAGTATCCAAAAAAGAAGTGTATTAGTAGAAAACAGGCACATTCACCGACATTTCGGTCCTAGAGACAGGACCTTTCTCAAGGGAGTGCTCTAAACATAGTGAAGACAAACATACATATATACCCACCACCAAGTAAGAAGCAGCATCCTGATAGGTCAAATCACAACACTAAACAGCTGCAGACACTCACTAGTCAGATCTGAGAATGATGTCATATATGCAACCACTGCTGGAGGGGAAAAGCATAACAAAGCATCACAAATAACCATGGAGTCAATGAGGCTAAAGGCAACAGCATCGCACATGCGCAGCGCAAGTGCCTCAGTGAGTGACTGAAAATAAATAAATATATCCAGGAATCACTATGGAGCCGTGTAGTCAGTGCGGATCGTAATAAGTAAAAAAGGCAGTGTGATCGCGCAAGCGCGGCGCGAGTGGCAAAGGAAAGGACTGAAAATAAATATATATATATATGCAGAGACTGCACAGAGACATGCGCAGTAGTTCCCAGCACAATGGAGCAGAAGGCAATGGTGTCGGGCATGCACAACTCGAATAGCACCATCAGTGAGCAGAAAAATAAATAAATAAACAAAAAACTACTAGAAAGCCACGGGAGCCAATATAAACGCACCAAAGGTACACCTAACAGCCACAGCGCCTGGAAGGAAGGGACAGGCTACTTGAAACACCAATATGGATGTGAGACAAGGGAAAGGAATAAGGGACCAAGTGAAACACAGGACACAGAAGGAAAAAATAAGACAAGGGGAGGAGGGAAGACAAGACAAAAAAATGATAAAAAGTGTGATACCACATAGGAACAGACAAATAATTAGACACCAGAGAAATAGAGTGAGAACAACAAATAACATTAGCAACAAGCAAAGAGATAATGTGGAAGAACCACAAAAATGACAAAACGCCATAAAAACAAAAAATGAGACCAAAAAATATCAAAAAGATATAGCAAAAAAATGACCAAGTCCATTGAAACATTAGATGAAACATCCAAGGCGAAAATCTTCGTTGAGACCATGTGGTGACATTGTTCGTATATCATTTTGGCCTCCAGCTGAAGTAGCAACTTGTTTCTGTCCCCACCACGAGAGGACGTGTTGGCTTGCAGGATAGGCATACATTTAAGTGTGGATAAGCTATGCTTGTGTTGCCTGAAGTGTCTGGCTACTGGAAGATGTTTTAGATCCTCACCAGAATCAATGTCCAATAAAGCTTTTCGAATGATTAACCTGTGAATCGCCATCCTTTCCTTAAACATCCGACTTGTTTTTCCTATATAGTAAAGCCCACAAGGGCATTTAATAAAGTAGACTACAAACCGTGTCTCACAATTAATAAAAGATCTGATAGGGATGGGTTGCCCATTATGTGGATGGGAAAAGGATTGGCCAGTCTGCATGAAATTGCAATTGATGCAACCATGACATTTGTAAGTGCCAGGTTTCCTTACGGAGCCAAGACAAGGTAGGTGTGTATTTGGTCATCCTTCTTGGTTATATGCGGTATAAGGAGAGATTCCCTCTCCAATGCTTGTACTCTCTTCAAAGCTGCATGAATTTCAGTTCTCGGATATCCCCAATCAATGAATCTTTGGGCCATTTTTAAGAGTGAGACATCTACTAGTGAGGGATCACTGGTGATTCGTTTAACCCTCAACATTTGAGAGTAGGGAAGACCACGCTTAAGTGACACAGGGTTGCGTATAGTGACTGGTTGCGTATAGCAGCGAGTTTTTATCTGTCGGTTTCTGAAAGATTGACGTCTCAAGTTTACCATCCTTTTAATAGACCAGAGTGTCAAGGAAAGTAACACTATCCATACTCTGAGTGACAGTGAAATGGATGGTTGATGGAATCAAGTTCAAATATACAACAAATAAAGAAAGTTCCTCCTCTGAACCTCCCCAAATGAGGAATATGTCATCGATGTAGCATACATAATGGTTGATGTCAGTGGCAAGGGGAGCATCCCCTAATATATGTATTACTTCATAGCTGTACATGAACAAGTTAGCGTATGAAGGTGCCATGTTTGATCCCATCGCCGTACCAGTTAGTTGCAAGTAAAAGTCACGTTCAAAGCGAAAAAAGTTTTTGTGTAGAATGACCTCAACTAATTGTAATAAGTATTCCGTTGAGGGACCGTCATGTCCAGCGAGTAGAGTATAGTGATCCCGGATGGCCTCCAGCCCTTCAGCGTGTGGAATATTTGTGTAGAGGCTGGTAACATCCATTGTTACCAGCAGCATTTGAGTAGTATCAAATGTAATATTACCCAGTTGATTGATGAAGTCAGTGGTATGCTTAACATACGATCTCATTTTGGCCACCATAGCTTGTAACAGGAAGTCCACATACTGGGATATAGGGTGACATAAGGATTCCATTGCCGCAATAATAGGTCTACCTGGTGGTTTTTGAATGGATTTATGTACTTTTGGGAGCACATAGATAACTGGTACCACTGGATGACTCTGTGCTAAAAATGATCCAATTTCTTCAGAAATCCAGGAATTATTGACTCCCAATTGGATAATGGAGTCAATCTCACGTTTGTAAATCATCATGGGATCACCCTTAAGTTTCTTGTAATAATGGGGGTCCCCAAGTTGTCTCATGACCTCAAACATATAGTCGACATAATTCAAAATGACAATACCCCCACCTTTATCGGCCGGTTTAATTATTATATCATTATTAGCTTGTAATGTTTTGATGGCTTGTCTTTCATCAGTTGAGAGATTGAAAAAACTCCTTTTGTGATTCTTAATATGGTGTCTAGTGTCACTGCCAAGTAGACCCATGAAGGTCGTAATGCTATGATTGGAAACCACTGGGTCAAATGTACTTTTGCTCTTAAATTTATAGTCAACCTTGTTGGGTGGAAGGATGTTGGAGTGTGCTGTCTCAGTCCTAGAAAAAAAGTCTTTCAAGCGTAATTGCCGATCAAGTTTAAACAAGTCAATTTCCCAATTGAATGGGTTTTGGCAATTGGTTGGAACATATGAGAGGCCTTTATGAAGGACACTTATCTCAGCAGTAGTGAGTCGATGGGAAGAAAGATTAAAAATTACCTCCTCCTTGGGTGTCCTCTCCCCCTCTTTGACTCCCGATGCAGGAACCTTGAGCTTCCTGCCACCTCGCCTGATCGTTCTCCCACGTCTGAGTACGGTATCGGTGGTTTGTGTGCCATTCCAGTGCTGGCTCCTAAAAAAGGCTCCCTTGATGTATTTTCAGGGGCGTCAGATGCATCTGTGTCACTGGTAATATAACCTGTAGGTGTCTTTGAGATTTCTTTGAGCGCGAGTAAGTTCTCCTATAACCACCACGCCCAGTACCAGATTCACTAAGCCCAAGAAGCCATCTATAGACACGTTTATCCTGGTAGTCAATTTTCACCTGCTTTAATTTCTCCCGCTTGCATGTAGTGAGAGTGTCACGATAGGAGTCAAGTGTTGTCTGTATCTTATCCGTCCAATTTGTGGACGTATCTGAAGCTAGTGTGTCCCCATGCTTGTCTGTAATGATTGCTATTTCATTCTTTAAAAGTAGTATTTCTTTACTGGATTGTTCGATCACTAAAATCATGAGGTCAAAGGAGCACTTGTTAAGAATTCCCACCCATTTTTTGCAAAATTCGGTGTCAGTGTGACCAATGGTCGGTTGGTTCTTAATGCGAAAGCCCCTAGGGATAAGTTTTTC
Source organism: Ascaphus truei (assembly GCF_040206685.1). Taxonomy (NCBI): domain Eukaryota; kingdom Metazoa; phylum Chordata; class Amphibia; order Anura; family Ascaphidae; genus Ascaphus; species Ascaphus truei. Next base: position 139,860,763 of record NC_134485.1, on the reverse strand, counting down.
TCTGTGATAGTGCGACAGAGTCACCCCATGCATGTAGTAATCAACATCTCTTTTTTTCAATTTAATGAGTTCATTATAAACATCTGATGCTTTGTCATTTTTGTGGTTCTTCCACATTATCTCTTTGCTTGTTGCTAATGTTATTTGTTGTTCTCACTCTATTTCTCTGGTGTCTAATTATTTGTCTGTTCCTACTGTATGTGCTCATCTATGTGGTATCACACTTTTTATCATTTTTTGTCTTGTTTTCCCTCCTCCCCTTGTCTTATTTTTTCCTTCTGTGTCCTGTTTCACTTGGTCCCTTATTCCTTTCCCTTGTCTCTCATCCACATTGGTGTTTCAAGTAGCCTGTCCCTTCCTTCCAGGCGCTGTGGCTGTTAGGTGTACCTTTGGTGCGTTTATATTGGCTCCCGTGGCTTTCTAGTAGTTTTTTGTTTATTTATTTATTTTTCTGCTCACTGATGGTGCTATTCGAGTTGTGCATGCGCGACACCATTGCCTTCTGCTCCATTGTGCTCGGACCTACTGCGCATGTCTCTGTAGCAGTCTCTGGATATATTTATTTATTTTAAGTCCCTTCCTTTGCCACTCGCGCCGCGCTTGCGCGACCACACTGCCTTTTTTACTTATTACGATCCGCACTGACTACACGGCTCCATAGTGATTCCTGGATATATTTATTTATTTTCAGTCACTCACTGAGGCACTTGCGCTGCGCATGTGCGATGCTGTTGTCTTTAGCCTCATTGACTCCATGTTTACTTGTGATGCTTTGTTATGCTTTTCCACTCAAGCAGTTTTTGCATATATGACATCATTCTCCTATCAGGACTCTACTTGTTACTTGGTGGTGGGTATATATGTATGTTTGTCTTCACTATATTTAGAGCACTCCCTTGAGAAAGGTCCTGTTTCTAGGACCGAAACGTCAGTGAATGTGCCTTTTTCTACTAATACAGTACACTTCTTTTTTGGATACTACTGAGTGTGCTGTCTCTTCCTTGCTTTGTGGGCCTGGGACTCTGGATCTGCCTGGTAAGGAGCTCATTTATACCTACTGTCTATATGGGATAAGCACCTACTTTACTGCAATATGTGTGTGCCATCTGTCTTTTCTTTTGATTTCATCATACAGTATGAGATGTGCACCCAATTTTCTACTACTGGTGGTATCTTTACTGTTTAAAATACCCCTCTATTTTTGGATACCGTTTGGATTTATATACTTCTGTTTTTGCAACATAGTGATTTTTATTAGGATGTTAGACTTTATAGACATTTCTGGGATTTTTTCTTCTATCTCAGACAGTGTGAGCTATAGTGAAGCTGAGATTGCTAAAATCAGATTCACTGAAACCTTTGAGGCTGCACTGGGGTCTGACAAAGCATCAGATGTTTATAATGAACTCACTAAATTGAAAAAAAGAGATGTTGATTACTACATGCATGGGGTGACTCTGTCGCACTATCACAGAGAAAAACTTATCCCTAGGGGCTTTTGCATTAAGAACCAACCGACCATTGGTCGCACTGACACCGAATTTTGCAAAAAATGGGTGGGAATTCTTAACAAGTGCTCCTTTGACCTCATGATTTTAGTGATCGAACAATCTAGTAAAGAAATACTATGTTTAAAGAATGAAATAGCAATCATTACAGACAAGCATGGGGACACACTAGCTTCAGATACGTCCACAAATTGGACGGATAAGATACAGACAACACTTGACTCCTATCGTGACACTCTCACTACATGCAAGCGGGAGAAATTAAAGCAGGTGAAAAATGATGCCCAGGATAAACGTGTCTATAGATGGCTTCTTGGACTTAGTGAATCTGGTACTGGGCGTGGTGGTTATAGGAGAACTTACTCGCGCTCAAAGAAATCTCAAAGACACCTACAGGTTATATTACCAGTGACACAGATGCATCTGACGCTCCTGAAAATACATCAAGGGAGCCTTTTTTAGGAGCCAGCACTGGAATGGCACACAAACCACCGATACCGGACTCAGACGTGGGAGAACGATCAGGCGAGGTGGCAGGAAGCTCAAGGTTCCTGCATCGGGAGTCAAAGAGGGGGAGAGGACGCCCAAGGAGGAGGTAATTTTTAATCTTTCTTCCCATCGACTCACTACTGCTGAGATAAGTGTCCTTCATAAAGGCCTCTCATATGTTCCAACCAATTGCCAAAACCCATTCAATTGGGAAATTGACTTGTTTAAACTTGATCGGCAATTACGCTTGAAAGACTTTTCTTCTAGGACTGAGACAGCACACTCCAACATCCTTCCACCCAACAAGGTTGACTAAAAATTTAAGAGCAAAAGTACATTTGACCCAGTGGTTTCCAATCACAGCATTACGACCTTCATGGGTCTACTTGGCAGTAACACTAGACACCATATTAAGAATCACAAAAGGAGTTTTTTCAATCTCTCAACTGATGAAAGACAAGCCATCAAAACATTACAAGCTAATAATGATATAAAAATTAAACCGGCCGATAAAGGCGGGGATATTGTCATTTTGAATTATGTCGACTATAGGTCTGAGGTCATGAGACAACTTGGGGACCCCCATTATTACAAGAAACTTAAGGGTGATCCCACGATGATCTACAAACGTGAGATTGACTCCATTATCCAATTGGGAGTCAATAATTCCTGGATTTCTGAAGAAATTGGATCATTTTTAGCACAGAGTCATCCAGTGGTACCAGTTATCTATGTGCTCCCAAAAGTACATAAATCCATTCAAAAACCACCAGGTAGACCTATTATTGTGGCGATGGGATCCTTATGTCACCCTATATCCCAGTATGTGGACTTCCTGTTACAAGCTATGGTGGCCAAAATGAGATCGTATGTTAAGCATACCACTGACTTCATCAATCAACTGGGTAATATTACATTTGATACTACTCAAATGCTGCTGGTAACAATGGATGTTACCAGCCTCTACACAAATATTCCACACGCTGAAGGGCTGGAGGCCATCCGGGATCACTATACTCTACTCGCTGGACATGACGGTCCCCCAACGGAATACTTATTACAATTAGTTGAGGTCATTCTACACAAAAACTTTTTTCGCTTTGAACGTGACTTTTACTTGCAACTAACTGGTACGGCGATGGGATAAAACATGACACCTTCATACGCTAACTTGTTCATGTACAGCTATGAATTAATACATATATTAGGGGATGCTCCCCTTGCCACTAACATCAACCATTATTTACGCTACATCGATGACATATTCCTCATTTGGGGAGGTTCAAAGGAGGAACTTTCTTTATTTGTTGTATATTTGAACTCGATTCCATCAACCATACGTTTCACTGTCACTCAGATTATGGATAGTGTTACTTTCCTTGACACTGTGGTCTAAAAAAGGATGGTAAACTTGAGACGTCAATCTTTCAGAAACCGACAGATAAAAACTCGCTGCTATACGCAACCAGTCACCACCCTGAGTCACTTAAGCGTGGTCTTCCCTACTCCAAAATGTTGAGGGTTAAACGAATCACCAGTGATCCCTCACTAGTAGAGGTCTCACTCTTAAAAATGGCCCAAAGATTCATTGATCAGGGATATCCGAGAACTGAAATTCATGCGGCTTTTAAGAGAGTACAAGCATTGGAGAGGGAATCTCTCCTTATTCCGCATATAACCAAGAAGGATGATTAATGTATTAATATCAGCAGCACTTATTCTACTGCCTCAAACCATATTCGGCGTAGTATACGCAAAAATTGGCACATTCTAGCTAAAGATCCCCAAATTGGCCAATTGTGTAAAATGCCGCCACACATGTGCTATCGTCGCGGTAGAAATCTCCGGGATGCTTTGGTGCAGGCTGATCCATTGAGTAAATACACACCTACCTTGTCTTGGCTTCGTAGGAAACCTGGCACTTACAAATGTCATGGTTGCATCAATTGCAATTTCATGCAGACTGGCCAATCCTTTTCCCATCCACATAATGGGCAACCCATCCCTATCAGATCTTTTATTAATTGTGAGACACGGTTTGTAGTCTACTTTAATAAATGCCCTTGTGGGCTTTACTATATAGGAAAAACAAGCCGGATGTTTAAGGAAAGGATGGCGATTCACAGGTCAACCATTCGAAAAACTTTATTGGACATTGACACTGGTGAGGATCTATAACATCTTCCAGTAGCCAGACACTTCAGGCAACACAAGCATAGCTTATCCACACTTAAATGTATGCCTATCCTGCAAGCCAACACGTCCTCTCGTGGTGGGGACAGAAACAAGTTGCTACTTTAGCTGGAGGCCAAAATGATATACGAACTAAGAACAATGTCACCACATGGTCTCAACGAAGATTTTCGCCTTGGATGTTTCATCTAATGTTTCAATGGACTTGGTCATTTTTTTGCTATATCTTTTTGATATTTTTTGGTCTCATTTGTTGTTTTTATCGCGTTTTGTCATTTTTGTGGTTCTCCCACATTATCTCTTTGCTTGTTGCTAATGTTATTTGTTGTTCTCACTCTATTTCTCTGGTGTCTAATTATTTGTCTGTTCCTATGTGCTCATCTATGTGGTATCAAACTTTTTATCATTTTTTTGTCTTGTCTTCCCTCCTCCCCTTGTCTTATTTTTTCCTTCTGTGTCCTGTGTTTCACTTGGTCCCTTATCCCTTTCCTTTTCCCTTGTCTCACATCCACATTGGTGTTACAAGTAGCCTGTCCCTTCCTTCCAGGTGCTGTGGCTGTTAGGTGTACCTTTGGTGCGTTTATATCGGCTCCCGTGGCTTTCTAGTAGTTTTTTGTTTATTTTTTTTTTTTTTGCTCACTGATGGTGCTTTTTGCGTTGTGCATGCGCGACACCATTGCCTTCTGCTCCATTGTGCTCAGAACTACTGCGCATGTCTCTGTAGCAGTCTCTGCATATATTTATTTATTTTCAGTACCATCCTTTGCCACTCGCGCCGACTACATTGCCTTTTTTACTTATTACGATCCGCACTGACTACACGGCTCCATAGTGATTCCTGGATATATTTATTTCTTTTCAGTCACTCACTGAGGCACTTGCAGTGTGCATGTGCGATGCTGTTGCCTTTAGCCTCATTGACTCCATGGTTATTTGTGATGCATTGTTATGCTTTTCTCCTCCAGCAGTGGATGCATGTATGACATCATTCTCAGATCTGACTAGTGAGTGTCTGCAGCTGTTTAGTGTTGTGATTTGACCTATCAGGACTCTGCTTGTTACTTGGTGGTGGGTATATATGTATGTTTGTCTTCACTATGTTTAAAGCACTCCCTTGAGAAAGGTCCTGTTTCTAGGACCGAAATGTCGGTGAATGTGCCTGTTTTCTACTAATACACTTCTTTTTTGGATACTACTGAGTGTGCTGTCTCTTCCTTGCTTTGTGGGCCTGGGACTCTGGATCTGCCTGGTAAGGAGCTCATTTATACCTACTGTCTATATGGGATAAGCACCTACTTTACTGCAATATGTGTGTGCCATCTGTCTTTTCTTTGTATATATATATATATATATATATATATATATATATATATATATATATATATATATTGTATGTCTTTATTTATATAGCGCCATTAATGTACATAGCGCTTCACAGTAGTAATACATGTGGTAATCAAATAAATAACAGATAATATAAATAACAGATCATGGGAATAAGTGCTTTAGACATAAACATAACATTAAGGAAGAGGAGTCCCTGCCCCGAGGAGCTTACAGTCTAATTGGTATGTAGGGAGAACGTACAGAGACAGTAGGAGGGAGTTCTGGTAAGTGCATCTGCAGGGGGCCAAGCTTTATGGATCATGTGTTCAGAATATCCACAGTGCTATTCATATGCTTCTTTTAGCAAGTATGTCTTAAGGTGGGTCTTAAAGGTGGATAGAGAGGGTCCTATTCGTGTACTGAGGTGATGGGCATTCCAGAGGTGTGGGGCAGTCAGTGAAAAAGGTTTAAGGCGGCAGAGGGCTTTAGATACAAAGGGGGTAGAAAGAAGACATCCTTGAGAAGAACGCAAGAGTCTGGATGGTGCATAACGAGAAATTAGGGCTGAGATGTAAGGAGGGGCAGAAGAGTGTAAAGCTTTAAAAGTGAGGAGAAGAATGGAGTGTGATATGCGGGATTTGATCGGAAGCCAGGAGAGGGATTTCATGAGGGGAGATGCTGAGACAGATCTAGGAAAGAGTAGAGTGATTCTGGCAGCAGCATTTAGAATAGATTGTAGGGGAGACAGGTGAGAGGCAGGAAGGCTGGACAGCAGGAGGTTACAGTAATCAAGACGGGAGAGAATGAGGGCCTGAGTCAGGGTTTTAGCAGTCGAGCATCAGAGGAAATGGCGTATCTTTGTTATATTGCGGAGGAAAAAGCGATAAGTTTTAGAAATGTTTAGAATGTGAGGGGCGAATGTGAGAGAGGAGTCGAGTGTGACCCTAGGCAGCGTGCTTGGGCTACTGGGTGAATGATTGTAGTTCCAACAGTAATGTGGAAGGAGGCAGTAGGGCCAGATTTGGGAGGAAGTATGAGGAGCTCTGTTTTAGCCATGTTTAGTTTAAGGCGGCGGAGGGCCATCCAGGATGATATAGCAGAGAGACATTCAGAAACTTTGGTTTGTACAGCAGGTGTAAGGTCGGGTGTTGAAAAGTATATTTGTGTGTCGTCGGCATAGAGGTGATAATTAAACCCAAAAGATGTTATTATGTCACCTAGAGAGAGTGTGTACACAGAAAAGAGAAGAGGTCCCAGGACAGAGCCCTGTGGTACCCCCACAGAGAGATCAACAGAGGAGGAGGAGGTGTTAGCAGAAGATACACTGAAAGTACGATGGGAGAGGTAGGATGAGATCCAGGATAGAGCTTTGTTCCGAATACCAAGAGTATGGAGAATGTGGAGGAGAAGAGGGTGGTCCACTGTGTCAAATGCTGCAGAGAGGTCAAGTAATATGAGCAGAGTGTAATGACCTTTGTCTTTGGCAGCATGGAGGTCGTCAGTTATTTTAGTGAGGGCTGTTTCCGTGGAGTGAGCAGTGCGGAAGCCAGATTGTAGAGGGTCTAGGAGAGAATAGGTGTTGAGAAAATGGAGCAAGCGAGAGAATACAAGACGTTCAAGGAGTTTAGAGGCAAAAAGCAGGAGGGAGACAGGTCGATAGTTAAAAAGACAGGTAGGGTCAAGCTTGCTGTTTTTGAGTAATGGTATGACTGTTGCATGTTTGAAGGAGGATGGAAAGGTTCCAGAGCAGAGGGAGGAGTTAAAAATGTGTGTGAGCGTAGGGATTATAGTAGGAGCAAGAGGTTTTAGGAGATGGGAGGGAATGGGGTCAAGAGGGCAAGTGGTAGAGGGAGAAGAGGCGATCAACAGCGACATATCCTCCTCTGAGACAGTGGAAAAAGAGTCAAGGAAGGAAGGAGGAGAGTTAGGAAGAGGTGTAGGATGGGAGGAAGAAACAGAGGGGATGTTCTGCCAGAAAGAGGGACTCTTAAAGACAGCCCCTGACGGCCTAAGACGGTGGACGATCAGCGCTACCTCACTTATCCTGGTGACACGGCAGTTGCTGCGGTTCTACGGTTCCTGTGCTTCTGGTGGTGCCGGGTAACATGTTAACCTAAGTGCACGATATGCCTACTTTTGTCCACATTGATGTGCAGTGGTTTGAGGGGGCCTGCGGGGGTTTGCGGCGGCTTGCAGGAAACATTGGAGGTTTGAGGGGGCCAGCGGGGTCATACGGCAGCCAATGGGGTTATGCGGGGCCTGCGGAGGCAATTGGGAGTATGCGGCGATCATTGGGGGTATGTGGGGGCCTGCGGGGGCCATTGGGGGGAAGCAGGGGGCATTGGGAGGTATGCGGGGACCATAAGAATGCACCTTCAACCGGTGACCATTTAGGACCGGATGATCGCCATTATGCTGGAATCTGGTGCTGCTGTTACTCTGGTTCAGCCTGATTTGATTGGGCCAGAGCACCTTTTACCAGGCCTTGGAACCCCCAGCCATGGACGTTCCAGAGAAGGTTGACTAGGTAAGTCAAGCGGAGCCTGTCTTGACTGAGACTGATATTCCAGACTGTGACTAGGGCCAATGGGCCGGAGCAGAACTAGACATTACGGGATACCGTACGGACGGACCCGAGCTTGGAGGGCATGAGGCAGTGTGCATCTGAACCATCCTCAGGGTCCGGATCTGAGTGGATCCTGTTGAGCCGTGGACTCATATCGGGAAAAAGCACTGGCTCCGGACAGACCATGACAGACAAATGTCAGTTGTTGGTACCTACTAAGTACCGTGCACATTTGTTGCACTTAGTGCATGCGGTCCCGCTGGCAGAGCCTCAGGGGGATACCCATACGAGAGCCAGGCTGACCCAAAATTTCTACTGGCCAGAGCTATCATGGGAGGTATCGGCGTTCTGCCGCAACTTTGATGCCTGATCACTGATCACTTTGATCACTGATCAACCTGTCAACACTGGTGATCAGAGGCCCCTTCATAAGTCTGCCTACAGAGTGTCTGTGGAGGTAAAGCGGAGCATGGAGAAGGAGATTGAGGAGATGTTTGAGATGGGAGTTATCTCCAGGTCACAGAGTCCCTGGGACTCGATCACAAAAAAGAAAGAACCTCCCAGTTCTGCATAGACTACCGGCAGCTAAATGCACAGACAGTGTCGGGTGCCTATCCTCTGCCACGGATGGATGAACTATTAGACGAGCTCGCCAGGGCAAGGTACTGTATCTGACCACCATGCATCTGTGCCGGGGCTACTGCCAGATCTCATTGACCTAGGAGGCGTGGGAGAAGTCGGCCTTCATCACCCCAAGTGGCTGAGTGTATGAGTTTTCCATCATGCTATTTGGGATGAAGAATGCACCAGCTGCCTTCCAGCGTTTGGTCAACTGCCTGCTAGACAGAATGCAGGGGTATGCTATGGCGTACTAAGACAGCCTGGCGGTCTTTAGTAATTCCTGGGCTGACCATCTTACTTATGTACGGCTGTCGTAGCCCGCATCCAGGAGGCCGGGCTAATGTTAAAGCTGGCTAAGTGCCAGATAGGGATGGCAGAAGTCATATATCCCAGGCACAGGGTTGGCGGGGGCCATCTCAAATCTGAGCCTGCCAAGGTGGAATCCATTGTGGGGTGGCCGATTCCCAGAACTAAGAAGCAGGTGAAAGCCTTTTTGGGGGCCGCCGGGTATTACCGCAAATGTGTACCCAATTACAGTGCTGTGGCCAAACCCTTGACTGACCTGACTAAATAGAGGCTCTCTCGCACCGTAACCTGGTCACCGGAGTGTGAGAGAGAAGTTATTAGATTGGAAGGCTGCTTATTCTATGGTTGAGAGAGTGCTTGTCTATAGTATGGGCCCTCAGAAGCTTCAACCATGTGTGTGTGGCCACCCGTTTATGGTCATTACTGACCACAATCCCCTAAGCTGGTTGCAGCGGGTGTCAGGGGATAACGCCAAGCTGCTGCAGTGGAGTCTGAGCCTCCAAGAATATGACTTTAACGTACAGCACAGAAAAAGTAGTGTGCACGGCAATGCCGATGGACTTTCCCGGCAGGACGATCCAGGGCCGGCTTAGGTCTGACCTTAAGGCGACACGCTTGGGGATGAACGTGTTGGGGTCGCTACCCCAAAGCTCTCTGCTTAAGGGGCAAGGTGTGACGGTAGGGGTAAATATGGCTGCTGTTAATAAAGGTTAAGTCTACCATTACCCCTACCTGTCAGAAATACATTAGTATTGTATTATATATTATGTATATATGTATGTCTTTGCTTGGTTCCAGCACCTCAGGAATCCGCGGTTAATATGTTTACATTGTTACAACTTGGTCTGTGACCTTTCCTTGTATCCTTTTTATGTTGCAAATGTTATGTTGCAGTTCTACCCACCAATCGGGGCCTGGGTATGTAGGCAGCGCCTGGCCCTGAGTGTGGCAATATTATATTTTAAGTGTATTAAAAGGTGGGAGGGTGACCCCTAGCAGACAGAGCCTGCAGACAGTTGCAGAGGTGTTACTGTGACAAGAAGAAACTGCATTGTCCAATCCCAGTGCTGATCTCGGGCCTGAAAACCAGTCCATTAGGCACTGGGCAAGAAGAGAGAACAGGAGAAATTTCTACAAGGAGGTCCCTGCAACAGATATGTAGGGTATCCCCCAGTTGGGTATGTGTGGTATTTGTGTGTTTTGTATAGTTGTGGATATACTTTTCCAATAAATTAATTTTATAAACTCTCGTGTTCTGTCTGGCGATATTGATCAATGGTATAAGTCCTGGTCTCTCGTGACGGGGTTAACGTTTTTGTTTAGCCAGAGCTCTTGGAAGAGCTAGGATTTTCTTTCACTTATTTGTTTATTTTGTATGCACCACTGTTTGAAAATAAATACAAGGACCAGATCTGAAGTTTCTGTGATGAGAAACATTGACCTTTATCTATCTTTTCTTCCACCCGAGTGTATATATTGAGGACCTTAAGTCTTTTCTGATAAGAGTAAATTGACACATGATGCCCTTTATTCACTCAAAATAGGAAAAGAATTATGAATTTACAGTAGTTGTATGTTGGTTTCTAGGTTCCAATATCACTGCAATAAAAATATAACAAATATTTAAGGACTGACATTTTTGAATGCATTGTACATCATAAGCACACTCTTTCCATGCATATTTATCACATCAGTTTCCCCAGTCACGGCTGTCAGTTGTGTTCTACTTCTTAATGCAAATGCCTACTAGGTCTGACTTTGCTGGCTTATCTTCATCCAACATGAAAACCCCTATGACTTACAAGGACACATGCTCTCTGGAGTATCAAAGCCAAAGAGCTCACAGTAGTGTTGCATTATTACTTTGTAGAATTCGATGTTGGATAGCATGTACTACCCAATTCCCATGGCAGATGCCCTGCATTTTCTTTCCTTTTAACTTTTTGTTTTCAGGGCTTTTATTTTTCTACTATAGCGTTTTGGAGGCATTGGTTTTTAACACTTTAGAACAACACTTTTAATAAGATTTATTGAATAAGAAACAGAATTAAAGTCCTTGCTATGTAATACAATGGGCCTTATTCAATATGCCCCAATGTGTATGACTGTACCAAATGCTATCACTGCTATTCAATTGGAGTTTTCATCCGATAACAGCCTGAATGGCCGCTCTCGATTATATAGAGTTATGCCCTATGTAGCCTACAGTATTTATCAAAGTCCAATGCTTAGAGCTGCACCAGATTTACCAAAGGAAAACATCCAATACATTCTGTTATTTGCTCCAGTTTTGCCCCAGTCCTGCAGCTGGGTGTCTTTGATAAATTGATCCCAATATCCTTTGCTTTATAACTTGGTTCATAGCTTATTGCTTTAAACTATATTTTCAAATTTAACTGCAAAAGCCATTTTTGAAATGCAGATCGACAGTCTTATCCTAATTGCCATGGACAGAGCTTCGCCACTATGATAAGACTACACCAAATGGTCTATGTATCAAGGCAAAAGTGGAGCAAATTTGGGGAAAAAAATAATATTATTAATTTCAATGGGAATTTTTCTTTGATATATATGGTGGTTATTTTGCCCAAGAATTGCTCCACTTTTGCCTTAATACATATGCCCCCAATTCTCTAACATGCAAAATACAAAACCAGAGTGTCTGAGTATTTTGCTGACACTTGTGTTGAACTGACCCTATCTGAATATCACCAAGGCAAATATCACAGATTCTGAAACCACTGCTACTTGTGCTGACAGTGCGGGATATTCGATAAACTGTGATACAGTAGTGCTGAAAATTGAGCAATTGCATTGAAATTTCCATTGACTTCAAAGACTAATTTGTTAGACTGTTATAGTGCTGATGGGGTAATTACGGAAGTCATGGGGAGTTTCAGTGCAATTGTTTACTGAATAATGTACTATATCGTGTGTGACAGAGGAAAGAACAGAACACTAAGACCAGTTACAGCAATGTGAATGGAGTTATAAAACAGCTTTAAAATGTCCACACACTATCCTTACAAGCACAAAACCATAACCTACCACACCATATATATTTGTTTTAATAGGATTGATACTGGGATTGTGACCTAATGTATACAAGAAAGGTGAAGAGAACGTTTACAGGTAGTGTAAGGATCTGAAAAAAGGGCATATGATGACATGGTTGCAGGCTTATAATGTATTGGCTAAAGAATTTTACTAAATGACCCTGACATAAGTATGAGAACAAAAACAGCTAACTAATTAATGAACTATGTAATTTGTCATAGTTAGTATACAGGAGCAATAGGGATTTTTGCCTTTTGTTCTATACATTAGGTCAGTTGTATGCAAACTGAGTGGTGCAAGATTTTTCATGGTGGCGCAGTGGTTGCAGAGGCCCCGCGTTCTTCCCCAAGGAATTTAAATTAAATGCCAAGGGATCACGCGAGGCCTCTTCAACTATCCATTCCTTGTCTTCGGCGACGTGTCACCATTTGACGCCGTGGGGTCCATGGGGTCACAAGACATTTCGCCATGGCAACATGGCATTGTGACTCCGCAATGTCATTTGACGCTGGAGACAAGGTAAGGTAGGGGCGCAAGAAGGGAGAGATGCAGGCGGGAGGTGGGGGAGGGGGAGCGCAGCAGGGAATGATTGCACACCCTTGCATTTGGTCACAATCCCAGCACCACTCCTTTTGACGCATATTTATGGTTACATAGTTACATAGTAGATTAGATTGAAAAAAGACATACTGTGCATTCAACCTATGCTAAAATTTAGACAACAGATACTTATCCTGTATTTACAGCATTTTGGTTCAGAGGAAGGCAACCAAAAAACCCCAGTGTCTCATAAGGGAAAAAAATAAATTCCTTCCCGACTCGAAATAATCAAATCAAATTTCTCCCTGGATCAACATCCTTCTCCTGTTTACTTATTTGGTATATCCCAGTATTGCTTTCAGTTCTAAAAGATGTGCCACAGTCACATGGTAGTTCAGCCAATCAGATTGTGAGAACTATATCCCCAATCTGATTGGTTGTAGTAGACCATGTGACGGCAGCCATGTTTGATTTTGTGACATCATCTTAAATCAGATGGCGTGTGAACCATTTGCGCTCAAATGTGACGTCACAGGCCATATTTACAGGTAAGGCTGTGACGTCTCATTTGAGCTCAAGAAGCCGTTGGGTTAACATCGTAGATTTAACATGGGGTTATTGGATTAACAGATTAAGATAAAAACAGGATAACGAACAACAAGAAATAATCACAGATGAAGAAAGAAGAAGATGATGGAAGATTACAGAAAGAAGAATTTTGTTACCTGTCCTTGATCTTCATGGTGGATGGTTTTGGATTGTGTTTCGTGATGTCACAGTACAAGAGCTTGCTGATTCCCTAGTATTAGGAGGGCCAACGCTTCTAAAGGTAAGATAAATATTGAATGTACTGTATGTATTTTTATTTTTACAGTTTTTTTGATTGGATTTTTCTTTTTTTATGTTTTTCATTGCCCATTGACTGCTAATGTAATAATCTGTGTCTGTTTATGGAACAGATGAATACAGTGGGAGCCAATGCATTTTTTGGCAAATGCATTTTTTCTATTGACTGTTTTATTTTCAATTTTTTTGTATTGTTTAGATTAAATTGATTTGAATTGTCATGGCTTGTTTTTTTTTTTTACAGACTGGTTAGCGATTTTATTTAATGATGTATTTTGGTGGCTACTGGTTTTAATTAATGTGTTGCCTAGTGGTTGTATGAATTAATTGTTGTGTTGATTACTGCTTTTAGGTATTACATGTATTTTTTGGCTTGTGTATGATTTATGTAATTGATTGCATAGTGGTTTTATTTCTTTGATTGGCTAGTGGTTTTATTTAGTTAATTGCTTGGTTGGCTAGTGCTTTTAATTTTTGTTTCTGGGTGTTTAGGTGCTTGTTTTATCTGTTTTATTATTGTGTATTTTTGACATTCATGCTTTCGTATTAGTGTGACTATTGACTGCTATATTAGCTTATCATGCCCATATTATATGGGTATGATTTACTACTATGCCACTCAATGGGTACAGGGTGGGTGTAGTGGGTCTGGGGTGGGTGGTTAGGCCTCCCTGGTGAGTAGTAGGGCAGGGTGGGTTAACCCCTTAATTACTATAGCGGTTATTAACTGCTAAGGTGATTAAGGTGTTGTGGGGTCACACCTTTTCTCCCAAATTGTGTCTCACAATAAAACTATATTCCCACACTGAATGAGAAGAATGAATTTGTAAAATTATATTTGTTGAAAATAGCCTTACATCCTTATCACAGGATATCGTATAAACAATTATATAAAGGGAGGCTCAGTTGTATAAAATGATAACTATGTTTATTGTATACAGCAATAAAAATGAGTAAATGATAATAAAAAGATAATAAATTCATTACATAAAATCTGTTACAGAAAGCAGAGCATGGTTAGTTAGATATTCTTACATATATAAATAACATACCATCCACGGTAATATGCCAAATCAGTCTCGTCTTTGCCTTATCGTCTCTATCTCCTGCTCTCCTAGCAATATCTACGTCATTCTGTGTCAAAAAAGACTATGCTAATTATTTCTATATTGGAGAAATATTTCTATATAGAAATTTGGCAGTTTGTCGTCATCTTACCAAACAGGCAAACCATTGGGCTTCTTCCCTAATTGTTTTCCTGTGGCTCCTAAGATGAAGTAAACAGGTTATGAGTCAGAAGTTCTACTGAGATACTGAACAAAGTCAAAAAGTCAAAATTTTCCATCGTTGCAAAATCTTGGTATATTGTATTGCAGGCTTAAGGAAAATAGTTATTACAGGTGTATATACTTTGCTGTAATCAAAAGATATACAGTATCTGTACATATGTTTTGTTAAATATATGTGGTTTTGCGATATATAAATATACCTATTGCCCATTACAAAGAAGTTAGGGGCCATTAGATTGTATTTTTTAATGTATTCTTGCTGCATCGGAGGACATGGCCCTGCAGTATGCTGACGAGGACACCCTTCACATTGGCAGGGGTAAGTAGAACGGTTTTTATTTACTTTATTTATGCTGGTTGGCTAATGTTGTGTTTAATATTGGGCAAATAATCTATTTTCCATATCTGTATAATATTTATTTTGCAAATTACTGTACTGTGTGTTTGGTGGGGGGGAGGCATATTTATTGAAATGTAGGCCATTTTTTTTTTTTTTTTTTTAAATACAGGAATGGTATCGCAGGCCAGCGGGGACCCACGGAGACCACATGAGGACCCCCGGACACCCACAGGGACAACCTGAGGACCACCAGACACCCACAGGGACCACCTGAAGGCACCTCAGACACCCGCAGGGACTACCCATGGACCCTGTTGGGGCCCACGGACTCCTGAAGGGACCACCTGGAGACCCACGGAGCCTACCGGGGACAACCCAAGGCCCCCAGACACCTGTGGGAACCCCCCGGTGTGCCCTGTGGAGCCTGTAGACACCCGTGGGGACCACCTGAGTACCCCCGCCGGCATGTGGTATTAATCCTATGTGTAAAAAAATAAATAATGGTTTTATGTGGGGGCACAGGGGTTGGTTGTGTATTGTTGTTTATTAAAAATTGTTATGTTTTTTGGTGGCCTAGGAGGTGGCTATTATTGCTGTTGTGTGTATTTTTTTTGTATTGTCGGTAGCGTGGTGGGTGAAGGGATGGGTGTTTAGGCCTACTAGCTAGGTAGCGGGAGGGGTTAACCCCTTCATTATTAACCGGTAAGGTAATGAAGGGATTAAGCCCACCCGCAAGGCCTAAATACCCACCAAGGTCCAAATACCACCTTCACCCACCCCCGCTACCCACAATAAGCATGGCACTGGTGGTTAACCCCTTTATTGCCTTAGTGGTTAGCTGCTAAGGCAATGAAGTTGCCTGTAAATGCATTTTTATTGTTTGGGATTCATGCTGGGGGTCTCCGGTGCTGATCTTGATTGATATCTGCGCAAGATTTTCTCGGCATCAATCTGATGCAGGAAAAATGCATTTTTTTTCTAAGTGCCGTTTCGCCGGTTTTTGGAAGCTTCTCCCCATCTTCTTGCCAACATTTTGCGGCGAGACAAGTTGGAGAAGAAATCTCAATTCTAGAGTGGCGATCAGCCTGGATAAGTTGATGGGGGCTACTAGAATTGAGCGAGTTTGAGAAACTGGCGATAAGCGGCTTATCGCCGTGCGTTTGGCAGGGTTTTTTTTCTGACAAAAAAAACAGTGATTTTTGCTCTTATCGCCAGCTAATTAGGGCTTACTGAAATGCTATAGGCTTTTTTGGTGATAAGCTGGCGATAAGAGGCTTATCGCTGCTTTATGCATGAGGCCCTTAGTGTGTTCACATGTCTTTATACTTAAATATATTATACTTGTGACAGGGTGAATGAACGTCACCAGCCATATACCTGGCAAAACTATGTTTAGGCTTGCAGTGCAGCAGTGACGAGGTTAAGTTAGGAAGGGCTGCTTAATTAGTCTGACACCAGCTGCATGATGAAGGTGTTTTAAAACACCCAGGCTGGGCACACATGCCGGCTAGCTGGTCAGGAGAGAGGACTGAAACACTGAGGAGATTACTGCTAGAAGGTCTGTTTGCAAAGTACATGTTTTATGAACTGTCTGTGTCCTGCATGCTGAAGGAAGCTGCTTTGTTTGCCATGCTGAAGAGAAGCTATTTTGTTTTGTCTGCTGAAGAGAAGCTATTTTGTTTTGTGTGCTGTATGTTTTTAAGGCTCAATAAATCAGCCTTGTCAAGAGACCCCGTGTGTGTAGTTGCATGAACCCTGCAACAGTACTGATTATTCAATTGGATCATAGTCATCATTGTTACACTGGCGACACACTTTATTCGAGCTAGGCTAGTCCCACGAATTCGGGTATACCCGGGTGTATTGAGGTTTGTGACTGTTTTCTGCCCGAGTGCATTGAGTTATTTTCCAGGCAGGGATTGAAGCATTTTATTCCCGCTGGCTGCAATACTGCACAGTATATATATATATACTGCATTACAATTCATGAATTTATGCCATCTGGTAGACACGCGAAGCATTGCAGCCTATTAAATCCTAATCATTATCATTTAACAGATCAGTCGCCCATCAGCCAGGCATGAACCCAGGCTGGGAAGGCAAACACAACGGGGCTTGTCAGAGGTGAGGAGCGGCGCATTCCAGGTATCTGCCAGGTACATACCGGGTATTTGCTCGAATAAAGTGTGTCGGTGCAGTAGTTGTATCTGTTTGCTTTAGATTGTATCATCTTTAATATATATTGTACTGTCTTCATTTTATTAGTAAATATTTTCTATTTGGCATATCGCCAAGTGTCTATTGGGTTTATACTTATGATTGAGTGCTGGGAACTCACCATGTGTTCTGTACTCTATATATCCCTTGCAGTAATGTTTTTTATGCAGATATACTGCTGCTGCACATCTTATTCTAACTTTTTCCCCTAATTAGCCGGGGCTTTACTCTGGAAGGCGCTGAGACTATACAGCGCGCCAGCCGCATCTCCTCCGTGCACCCCCTCCGCTCGCATGTCATTTTGCTGCCCCTTCCCGACCACTAGCTGCTCCTGCTGTGCCCCTCTGCTTCCCCATACCCCCGCTTACCTCACTTCAAACTTCAGGGGTGTCGGGGAAGCTGGGGAAGCTGGGGAAGCCGGGCGCGCCACGTGACAGTGACGTCACAGTGACGTCACAGTGACGCCGCCGTCACCACGTGGTCCGCACGCATCCTGCAGTGCGGGGAATGTTAGAATAGGATGTGTTGCCACTGTATTAATACTTGCTTTTTAAAAAATATTTTAGAAGCCTTGTAGTTAAGTATTTCTGGATATGCATTGCTTTTTGTGTATTGTATTGACACATTACATTTGTTAGTTGTTTTTTGGTAACCATTGGGTTAAAAGACTAACACGCCTTTGTGTGGGGAGCATCCTGACACTCCATGCCTCTGCCTCTGATTCCAACAGATGGCAAGTGAGTGTTGCCATGGGAACAATTATAAACCGCAAACACTCACGTACGCCGTGACGTCATCGACATCAGAGAATGCCTTGATGTCATCGACGTGGGAATGCGCTGTGACGAACCCATAGATCGGTGCCGGCGGTACCTTTTAAAAAGGGGGGAATCTTGTAAAGACTTTGGAAAAACCCCGAGGAAACTCAATACGAGTGAAATGCGTAGGGCGGAGTGTTTCTGACATTTGGATCATTGAGTGTGTTTTGTCTCTGGAGAATTGCAGCCGAGATTTGGTTCCCCCCTCACTGATTGATAAGATCACCTGCTCAACAGTCGTGCAGCAGTAGCATCAGTGGAGAAGAAGTGCTGCTGTTTCTTTCCAGATTATGACCCACAGTAGTCTGAATGCCTATCTCAAAGTTACCTATGTAAGTGCAATACTTTGTGTTTTTTTATATGCAGCCGGGTCCCCTACCTTGCCTCCGGTGCAGGGAACTGATCAGCTGTGGACTGATCAGCTGTTTAGCTGGCAGAGTTCTGCGAAATCGGGAAGAGTGGCGGCAGCCATCTTGGATTTCGAGACTACATTTCCCAGAAGCCTTGGGTGTGTCACATGGGCAGTTTTTACCAATCAGGAGCAAGCGGCATTGGAGAGACTCCTGATATTCTCCGTGGGACAGGAAAGTCTTTCAGGAGCCGGCACAGAGGTCAGACACATCCAGGGAGCCGGTAAGCCCCATGGACTAGGCCAGCACTCTGCCCCAAGGCCCCAGTTAGGCCCTGATCCCTCCAAAGAGTGGATGTACTGTTTGAGGGACTGGTTTGTCCACTTGTAGGGAATGCCCTAGGTAGGGACCCTCTCCTTAGAATAAGAACAGCACTACCGTGCCAGTGGAAGGACGCCCACACGGCAAGCTGTAGCCTGGGATCAAGCTGCACGTGGCAGCCCAGGAGAAGGATCATTTAGCTTGAGATCGCACTGTGGACACCCTGAATAAGGTGTGAGGGGAGTTGTTGGAGGCCTGCTGCATGGGACCTACTAAACCATCACCCTATTGTCAATATGCCCTGATCTGGTCTGAGACCAGGAAGGTACCATAGCTCTACCTCACATTTGGATGGGACTGCTTGTGTGGACAACGGGGTATAGGTGCCAAAGGCACCCTAAGTACTTTGGGGGAAAACCACACAGAGTGTTGTGTATTGTTATAGCATAATATCATACAGTATTGTTATATGTGTGTCATTAAATACAAGTTATATATCATCTGGTGTGATACTGTTTATTACTGACTGTATTGGTTACTATGAGGAGTCATCCTGCCAACGCTGAGATCCCTCATAGGTGGAGGCACTTCACTAAGAGAGAGAAAGCTCACTCCAGGCTCCCAGAAGCGGAGGCTCAGGCCTCTTGTGAGCGTACAAGTATCTGCAGAACACGTAGTCACCCGCAGTTTCCCTTAGGCATAGGAAAGGGGGCTACATACAGATGCAGCAACGAGTATCCGAACACTTGCCTTTGAAATTCTGGGGCAATCTCCCAGTAATGTTGCAACATTTCTGTGACATTTCTGCAAACACACTATTTTCCCAACGGATAAACACAGCGGGGGTCCCTGGCAGTCTCATTCAGTTTGAATGGGACTGCCAGAGACCCTCGCTGTGTTAATCCGATGGGCCATTAGTCTGTCTGCAGAAATGTCACAGAAATGTTGCAGCATTACTGGGGTATTGCCCCAGATTTTCCCGGCAAGTGTTCGGATACTCGTGGCTGCATCAGTATATACACTGGCGACACACTTTATTCGAGCTTGGCTAGTCCCACGAATTCGGGTATACCCGGGTGTATTGAGGTTTGTGACTGTTTTCTGCCCGAGTACATTGAGTTATTTTCCAAGCAGGGATTGAAGCATTTTATTCCCGCTGGCTGCAATACTGCACAGTATATATATATAAACTGCATTACAATTCATGAATTTATGCCATCTGGTAGACACGCGAAGCATTGCAGCCTATTAAATCCTAATCATTATCATTTAACAGATCAGCCGCCCATCAGCCAGGCATGAACCCAGGCTGGGAAGGCAAATGCAACGGGGCTTGTCAGAGGTTAGGAGTGGCGCATTCCAGGTATCTGCCAGGTACATACCGGGTATTTACTCGAATAAAGTGTGTCGGTGCAGTATATAAAGTAATCAGCACCATTATTGCTTTGTTTCCTTTCATGTGGGACTCCCCATCCCCCTCTCTCCTTCCTTCTGCTATTGAATCTCCTGAGTGTCTTGATAGATGTCTGATGAGGATAGCTGGATGCTCATTAGTTGGTTACTCTAGATAACCCAACTGCTTGATTTCCATTTCGAACATGAGTGAAACATTCATATTATAACGATCACACTGCAATTGTTTTATACTGTATTGCACAATATTGTTTATATAATCCTTTCATACTGTATATTCTTGGATATATTTGCGCTCCGGAAATCATCTCTGTCAACCTTTTCTGGACTTGGTTTGTCTCTTGTCTGGGAGCAGCATTATCTCTAGTGATTTTATATTTAATTTTATACTTTTCACATTCACTTTTTTATTCTATAAGTTCACAAATGTACAATTGATTTTTCACTTAATTAGTGCTATTCGCGCTTGCATCTAATTTCATTAAGAGATTTTAATAGTAAAATTTTGTGACCCTGATTCGCATGGCTGTGTGCTGCTTCTACACTTTGTTTGCTAAATCTGAATGTTCATTATCTGTGGCTGTGGCCAAATAATTTAACTAAATGACCCTTACTTATGGGAAGAAAAACAGATAAGTAATTAACTATCATATTTCATATTGGATGTACAGTAGCATTGGGTCTTTTTCTTTTTATATTTTACAAAATGTTCCTGTGACAGGGCCTTTCCCCGGTTTTAAAAGGGAGCACACATAAAACCTGTCTGTAGCTGATGAGACCAGTTGGGAGCTGGTTAATTGTAGCTAGAGGCAGTTTCCACCTGGCTCATCATGTACTATAAGTTTAAATGTGTGCTTCACAAACTGGAAAGTTCTCATGAGCTGAGAGGGCTTCTGCTGCTAGAAGAGATTCACAGGAACAGATACAGTATGTCTAGCACATGTATGTTGACAGAAAGGGATACCAGGGAACCAACCCCTCTAATCCATGACACAGCAGTACCCTGTATCCACACTGGAACCCACTGTATTGAGAGCTCACCGCTAACAGGACGGGATTGCAGGGTGAAGTGGGGATATTGATACACTGACCTGAAGCCGTGTAGCCACGTCCGGCATGCATGTTGGTTGTCATGTAGATGGATCAACGTTGTAGAAGTGCGGATCATAGGGGTCACTAGCCGAGGTCGGGGATTGGAGAGGTATGGATCGTAAGGGTCACTAGCCGCGGTCGAGGATTGGAGAGGTCAGCGGAGTCAAAAGCAGGATAAGGCAATAGAATATACAAAAGTAGTGAATGATATAACGCTCACCTAGTACCTATAGAGTTATGACAACGGTGCATTGGGATAATCATATAGCGAAACAGAACATGTAAACAAGAATTTACAAAAGTTCCCAAACAGACTGCACTCGTATTACAGCGGTATACTTGACTATCATAGTCAGGGATATTGCATCATCCCATTGATGAGATATTATCTATCTCGCTCTGCGTGGACACACCGGAGTGGGTAGCTAATATAGGCGCAAAACAAATTTTATTAAAAAATTGTGGCAGCCACAATAAAATATAAAAACATTAATATTAAAAAGATCCCCTTATGGGCAGCTCCGTAGATAGTTCTAATTGGAAATTGGTATAAAACTATTGCTCCTTAGTTTTCAATGATCCTCAAAAGACCCCAAATTAGTAAATTGAGTCAGGACTGTAACGCGTAGCTAACCACAAACCAGACACGACCGCGAGGCTGAGATAGGGAATTGTATAAACACCAACCCACAACCGCGAGGGCGCACCTAGTGTGTAGATTGGTCTTGCAAGCCGGGTCAGGAGTATAGAAGGCAGAGTAGTCGTTTATACTTGCCGGGTCAGAATTGGAGAGTAGCGGATCGTTGGGGTACTTTGCCAAGGTCAGGATTGGAGAGTGAAGAGTAATCGTTGCGAGGATAGACGAGGTCAGGAGTAGAGAGTTCAGAATGGTCCTGCGTAAATGTCAGGATCGCCTAGACCTCCTGCTTAGCCATACTGCTGCGGCCGAGTTTATTCGAGCATTTGCCCGTTCTCGGCCGCAGCAGTAACCTGGCGCGCGCCGGAGGGTGCCGGGCGCGCGCCGAAGCAGCGGAAGAGCGCCCTCCGATCGGGGCGCTCTCCCTCCCGCTGCCAGGTCCGCCGGGTCCCCCGGAACCCCCTGCCGCCGTCCCCCACATCGCGGGACACCAGGGCTCCCTCGGGGAGCCCTGGACGCGCGTGCAGGGGGCGCTGGCACCCGATGACGCGTGACCGTGCATCAGTGATGCGCGGCACGCTGAGGGAGTGCGGCTCGCAAGCCGGGACATTTCCCGGCTTGCGGAATGAGCCGCACTAGGATAAAGTGTGTCGGTAGTGTAGTTCTTCTTTGTCCACTGGGTGTGCTGCTGTCTTCTGTTTCCTCTGGGTTCCTCTGTCTGCTTGTCTGTCTCCTTGTTGCTCCTGTCTCTGTCCTTTATAGCTTCTGCTTCCTGGTTTGTTCAATTGCCTTTGCTTGAAGTCAGACTCCTAATGCACATGCCTCTGATTCCTGATCTGTTTCTGTACCTGTACCTGTATTATAGAAGTCTGTTCACAGTAAAAGCCCTTGCTGGTAATCTGGCTTGTCCCTGTTTGTTCCTGTTCTCAGTCCCTGCCCCCAGACCTGTCCTTGCTCCCCAGCCCTGTTCCAGTCTCCTCGTTGCCGACCTCTGCTTGTTACCTGACTTCGCTACCTGCCGCCTGTCTCAGACCTCTGCTTGTTTCCTGACTTCACTACCTGCCGCCTGCCTCGGACCTCTGCTTGTACCTGACTTTGCTACCTGCCGCCTGCCTCGGACCCCTGCTTGTGACCCCTACTATGCTCGTGCTGTTCCGGCCACCGAGATCCTACCCGCCACAGGAGTTTCCCATGACAGAAAGCAAAGCCCACTTCTGGACCTCGCTGGAACAGATTCTTCTTCTGCCTGCACCCTTTCCTTGAAGATAAGTACTTTCGTTTCTTTTTTGGAAATCCCAGTTGGGAAGGTTTTTTTTTTGCTGCTTAGTGTTCTGCAAGCATTATTGCGTTCATGACGAAAAAACATTTTTGCTGAGACTAGAACTGTTGCTGCAGAGACTAGTGCACCTTTCTTTGAGATTTTTCTTTTGTGCAGTGCCTGGGTTAACCCTTGCAGTACCTGTTGCCACCTTTTTAGACTCTGACTTTTCATTCCCTGGACAAGGCTTGTCTCTGCATCCCTGGTTGGACCACTGCTGTTCACAGGGTTCCCATTTCAAAAGACAAGAGTGCTTCCATTATTTTGTTACTGCATGCTGTGATTTTATTTTCTTGCAATCTGTAGTTCTTCCTACAGTATGATTGGTTCTAAGGTTTCAGGTTTACCTGCAAGTTCCCCTGAAGTGTGTTTTTCTGTAACCTGTGATATCCCTACGCCTGATATCAAAAGTTTCAGATTTAACTGCAAGGTTCTCTGTCTGACATTCCTATGTCCGATGTCCAAAGTTTCAGATCTAACTGCAAGTTTTTTCTGTAGTAGTTTCCTGCTGTCTATGATATTTCTTTGCCTGATTTCTAAAGTTTCAGATTCAACTGCAGGTTCTCTCTGTCTGTATGATATCCCTACGCCTGATTTCTAAAGTTTCAGATATAACTACAGGTTTCTCTGTCTATGTTTTTTCCTGGCATTTATAAACCTCTGTGACTGATGCTAAAGTCTCAAAAGGTCAGCTCTCCTATCTTGTGTCTCTCTGTGTCTAATATTCCTGTTGTTCATTCTAATGCTTCTGCTTTAAAGACACATTTTCTGCATTACTGGTTTCTTGGGAAGTTTGGTTTCCCTTCAGTAAGTCTGAAGTTATGGCTCCCACTCTGAAAACAGTCTTGAGCAGTAAATGTGAACACAGTACCACTGATTCTTCAGAACTTCTCAAAGCAAGGAAGAAGAAGAAAAAGAAGGGAGGCATTACTGTGGAAGTTGCAGAAGAAATTAAGAATGAAAATTTAACCTCAGAGTCTGCATTTGATGAAAGAGATATGCTGCAGCTTAAGGCAACTCACAGACGTATCCCAAGAATAGTGGAAGAAAAGAAAGATGCCCTAACTCAGACGCTTCAAGCTGCACAGAAAACAATTGATTGTCTATACTGTATGGACGTTTAGATAAGGAGCAAGAAGCCAAGGCTGCACTACAAAGCTGTCTATCTTCAGCAATTGCTAAGTCTGTTCTCCAGGAGAAAGAAAAAGAGCAGTTGGAGATGGACAGGGTGATCCTGTTAAGTAAGCTGGAGAAGGCCTATGCTGATAATGCCCAGTACCAAAGTTTCATGGCTCAAGTTGGCGCAAAACTGGAAGCCTCTGAGGAGAGGAATTGCCACTTCAACACAGAACTATGTTCATTGAGAGAGATCTTCGAAGGGTTAAATAGCAGTTTTGAAATGGTAACCCAGGAGTGCAAGAATCTCTATGTCCAAGTCAGTGAAGGAGATAAGAAACTCCATAAATTAGGAGAGGAGAAGAAACAGTTGGCCCAGGAAAAGTTAGAATTGCAGACAGCACTGCAGAATGCAGAGAGAGTGCTGCAAGAAGAACGTGTCTCCCTGGAGCGGCGCACACAAGCAGAAAATATGCTGCAGAGTCAGCTGCGAGAACTGCGTACACATCTGCAGGACACCAAGGAGAAATGGGTGAATGCTGAAGAAAAGCAGCGAGTACTGCAGGAAGAAAGTTTCCAGACTGCCTACAAAATAAAGATGCTGCAAGATTATTTGAGTACCCAGTGTGTCCCCAAAGAACAGCATGAGGAGCTAAAGGCCACACTGAGCATAACCAGAGCCTCGCTGGAGGAAGAGCTAAAGCTAGCAGCTGAACACACATCTCAGCAACTCACAGCGCTGCAGGCGCAGATCGCTGAGCTCAAGACACAGCTTGCCAAAAAGGAGGAAAGAGAGAAGGTGTCCATCTGTCAAGTGGCTGGCCTGACACAGCGCTATGAGGTAAAAAGGGCCGATGCCTGCAAATTATTGGACCACACAGCCCGTGATAAGGTCCGGCTGCAGCTGGAGCTGGACAATGCCCGGGAGGAGTACCGGCAGCTGCAGATCAGAAATGAAGAAGAGGAAACATATTTAAGCTTTACTCTGAGACAGCTGGGAGATATGGAGTCGCGACTCAACTCCAAAGAAGCCGAACTGACAACTGCATTGAGTGGGAAAAGAAGTGCAGAAGGACAGCTTCAAGAGCTGAAAACTCAAATAGCTGGTCTTAATGAGAATTTAGATGATACCACGAAACGGGAGTCACAAAAAGAGACCACGGAGCGTGAATTCTATGTTCCCACTTACCCATGTGAAAAGTCTGTACCCATCCTTGATGCCCACATTCCTGATGTCCATGCCTCTGCAATGGAGTTGAACAGATCCATTGGGAAGTTCCAGATTCCAAAACTAAAAGAGATATATTGGTCACAAAAAGAGACCACGAAGAGTGAACTCTGTGTCCCCACTGACTCATGTGGAAAGGCTGCACCCGTCTTTGATGCCCACATTTCTGATGTCTCTGCCCTGCATTTGTGTTGAACGCACCCATTCGGAGGTTCCTTGCAGCACCCAATGTACCTGTGGAGTACCCTCTGCCCACTGACAAACCACCAGAGGTGGGTCACCTTGAGTCCTCTTTTCACCAAGGCCTCCGGGAAGAGCCTGGAGGATCGTCCGGAGAACGCTCTTGAGAGGGGGGAGTAATTTCAGGATCGCCTAGACCTCCTGCTTAGCCATAGTTCTTCTTTGTCCACTGGGTGTGCTGCTGTCTTCTGTTTCCTCTTGGTTCCTCTGTCTGCCTGTCTGTCTCCTTGTTGCTCCTGTCTCTGTCCTTTATAGCTTCTGCTTCCTGGTTGGTTCAATTGCCTTTGCTTGAAGTCAGACTCCTAATGCACATGCCTCTGATTCCTGATCTGTTTCTGTACCTGTACCTGTATTATAGAAGTCTGTTCACAGTAAAAGCCCTTGCTGGTAATCTGGCTTGTCCCTGTTTGTTCCTGTTCTCAGTCCCTGCCCCCAGACCTGTCCTTGCTCCCCTGTCCTGTTCCAGTCTCCTCGTTGCCGACCTCTGCTTGTTACCTGACTTCGCTACCTGCCGCCTGCCTCGGGCCTCTGCTTGTTTCCTGACTTTTCTACCTGCCGCCTGCCTCGGACCTCTGCTTGTACCTGACTTCGCTACCTGCCGCCTGCCTCAGACCCCTGTTGTGACCCCCTACTACGCTCGTGCTGTTCCGTCCACCGAGATCCTACCCGCCACAGGAGTCTCCCGTGACAGTAAAGCGGGTCATGAGAGGAGAGGTGCAGAGACCAGATACAAAGCAGGGGTCAGGCAGCAGCAGGAACAAGGCAGGATGCAACTAGGTACAAGGCAGGGATGTAGCAAGGTACTGCATCACACAAGGTTATGCTCAGCAATGAGAGAATGAGCAGTCAAGGTATATAAAGGGCTTCACTCCAATAGGAAGACAGCAATGAGCCAGAAAGAATTAACTTTATAGGCTGCTGGGTCGCGCCGGTGCGCCCTATTGTGCAGCCTGATTAGAAGTGAGTGCGGAACTTGGAGCCTGTTTTAGTCTCCCTATAGGTCTCTGGGGGTCTGGATGTCTTGATCTCAGCACACCGTTGTACTCAAGACAGAGTCTG
Source organism: Ascaphus truei (assembly GCF_040206685.1). Classification (NCBI taxonomy): domain Eukaryota; kingdom Metazoa; phylum Chordata; class Amphibia; order Anura; family Ascaphidae; genus Ascaphus; species Ascaphus truei. Next base: position 139,833,873 of record NC_134485.1, on the reverse strand, counting down.
TGTGCAGGCTTTTCTGCTTTCCTGTGTCAGCCCAATTGTGCGTTAAGGAATCCCTCTCCTGTGTCTCACATGAGGCTTTTTACAGAGCTCTCATTAGTCCAGGTGGAGACTAGTTAATTGATCAACTATTTCTATTCTGGATTCTCAGAGCTCTGAGGCTGCTTTTATTTAAACAGGTATAAGTCCCTGTTACACTGACAATGAAGGTTTCCCATCTGACTGATCAAGCCAATAAAGAAGTTAAGGATAAGCAACAACTCCAACGAGGAAAGTTGGAAGTACAGTTAGCACTGGAAGAAGCAGAGGGCGCTCTTCACAAGAAAAAGGACACATTCCTGTGTCTGCAATTGGAACTCTCTCAGATCAGAGTAGATTGAAAGAAAGGAAGCGTGCTAACCCTCCAGAAATATGGCTGAGCTCACATCCAAGGAAGATTGGAGAGATATAGGTACCTGTGAAAAAGCTCTGCGATGCTCATAATACATGCTACTTATTGAAGAATGAAAACTCACCAGCTTTATAGCCAAATTTAAAGCTGCATGCCTTCTCCAGTAAATGTGGAGGATTAAAAAACAAAGAAAGAAGTATGAGCATTTGAAACAATCTGCAGCAAAGATACTACAGGAAAATGAAGACAGCTGTATCTGTGATTCAGTCCAGATATAGGTGTAAAGGACGTGCTTGCCACAAAACAGGACCGGACCGCAGGGCTGAAGTGGGAATATAGAGAAACACTGACCTGGAGCCGCGAAGTAGGCTCCGGATTATGGATTCCATCATCGTGGCTAGCCGGGTCGTTGTTGGAGAGATCAGAGTAAACAAAGAACAGGCTGGAGTCAAGGCAGGCGACACAGGAGATAGTCGGGGTCACAAGTTGGGGTAGACATCAGGGAAGGCTTTAGCATAGGGGCTACAGCTCAATGAAGCCTCTGGAAGGAGGAGACTCAAAAGTAGGAACAGCCACCGGAACAGTGAAGCTGTAGTGCAGGAGATCCAGCACAGGCGCTTCAGCACAGAACCGATGGTCAAGGTCACAGAATGGGGACGATACCAGGGATATATACACAGACCTGGGACCACGAAGAGGTGTCTGGAATGCCGATGCGTGGTCATAGTTAGCCGGGTCAGGGATGGTGAGGAGAGTAGTAAGGGTCACGTAGCCGAGGTCAAGGGTAGTAGAAGGCAGCATAGTGGTATCTGTAGCAGAGTTGGAGGGCAGGAGACAGGCGGGTAGTCGGTATCCTTAGCAAGGGTCTTGGTGTAGCTGCACGAAAACAACATGACAAGACAAGGCAAGGAAATAACAGGGTACTTCTGACCAGCACACGTCACACAAAACAACTGTTATGCTCAGTTAAATTGCAGGTGCAAAGGCTGAGCATATAAAGCCAATCCAGGAACTGCTGGTCAGCAGAGGCTGAAAGTGAGACCAGAGTGCTGATTTGTTGCTGTGCAGAGTGCACACAGCAGTAGCTGATGAGGAAACCTGCAGCATGTCTGAATCAAACTCTGAAGCGGAGCTTGCGCCCAATCCTCACAGTACCCCCCCCCCTTCAGGAGCGACCTCTGGACGCTCGAAGGATGATTTTGAGGGGTGTCTTCGGTGGAATGCCAGAACCAGGCGAGAGGCATGAAGTTGATATCTAAGGATCCAGGAATGTTCCTCAGGGCCAAAGTCCTTCCAATGGACCAGGTAATGGATAGTGCCTCTAGATAGCCTGGAGTCCAGGATTGTCTGAACCTTGAACTCCTGTTGTCCCTCCACCAGGACAGGTTCCGGAGGAGATGAAGGAACAGGAGACCTAAGATTCTGTACAAAGGGCTTCAGTAGGGACATATGGAAGACCGACAGGATCTTCATAGAAGCTGGAAGCTGAAGCCGATATGCCACCGGATTAACCCACTCGATGATAGGAAAAAGTCTGATGAATCTGGGGGATAGCTTTGCCGTAGGTGCTTTTAACCTGATGTTTTTTGGTAGAAAGCCACACCTTATCACCAGGATTATAGGCTGGTATCTTATGACGATGCCGGTCTGCTTGCCTTTTTTATGTGGATTCTGCTTTCTTAAGGTTGTTCTGGATCTTCCCCCATAACTCCTGTAGTTGCTGAATCTGGTTATCCACGGCTGGGACACCAGATGCTTCTCCTGATGAGGGAAGAGCAAAAGGATGAAAGCCATAATTAGTGAAGAATGGTGATTCTTGCGATAAGTCGCTCCATAAATTATAATGGGAGAAATCTGCCAAGGGCATGAGGTCTACCCAATTGTTTTGAGTGTCCGAGATGAAACAACAAATATATTGTTCCAAGGACTGATTATTCCGCTCTGTTTGTCAATTAGACTGGGGAAAAAATGTAAAGACACTCCAAGTTGTTGGCAGAAGGCCCTCCGGAATTTCAAGATGAATTGAGAGACCTGATCCGAAAGGAAGCTCTATGGAGGTGGAATATTTCCCGAATAAATACCTCTGAAAGTTTAACGGCATTAGGTAAGCCTTTAAGAGGAATAAAATGAGCTTGTTTAGAGAACCTATCCATGACCACCAAGACCGTGGTCCTGCCTTTAGATTAGGGCACCTCAACCACAAAGTCCAAAGAGATGTGAGTCCAAGGCTGGTTTGGAATTGGAAGAGGTTGTAATAAGCCCGTAGGCCGATTCTTGTGTGGTTTGGTCCGGGTGCAGAGAGGGCAAGAGGTCACAAAGCTCTTAGCATCCTTCCGAATCCCAGGCACCAGAACTTCCGCTCCCGTAAATCAATGGTCCTCTTTTCTACAGGATGTCCCGAGCTTTTTGAACTATGACCCCCACTCCAAGACTCTTTGTTGAAAGGCTGGTGAAATGACAAGACGTCCCCCGGGAACTTTGAGTCCATCTGGGATTAAGGATTGATCCTAAATAATGTCTTCCGGAGAAATCAAAGTTGATGGCCGAGATTATGCGAGCAGAAGGAAGAATGGGTTCTTCGTGGTCCTCCGCTGTGTCGTCAACCAGGAATTGGTGAGAATGACATCCACTTTTATATTCTTGGATCCTGGAAGGTAAGAAATAATACATTTGAAACGAGTGAAAAATAACGACCACCACGCCTGTCTGAGATTTGTGTGATCGGTGAGGATAGAAACCGGATTTTCGGTACCCTCTAGCAAGTGTCTCCATTCCTGCAAATCCATCTTTATGGCTAAAAGTTCTCGGTTGCTCACGTCCTAATTCCGCTCGGCTGGGGAGAATGTTTCGGAGAAGAATGTGCAAAGATGCAATCTGGCTTTGTTTTTTTCCGCTGAGATAGTACCCCTCCTGCCCCCACATCAGATACGTGTACCTCAAGGGTAAAGAGTAAAGCAGGATACAGATGCACCAGCACTGTAGACAAAGCGAAAGCTATCTTAAGTCTGTCAAATGCATCTGTTGCTTCCGCTGACCATTGAATAGGATCCAGTTATTTCTTGGTTAATGCGGTGATAGGCGCTAGGACGGATGAAAATTTCTGTATAAATCGGCGGTAATAATTTGCAAAGCCTAGAAACCACTGAACAGCTTTCAGGCGGAGGGGTGTGGCCACTTCAGAAAGGCTTTGACTTTGGCTGGATCCATGGCTAATACAGTATCCAAGAGGATATATCCCAGGAAAGAGGTACTGGATTGATGGAATTGGCATTTCTCTAATTTAGCGAACAGATGATACTCCCGCAACCGTCTTAGACCTTGCTTCACATAGTCTGGATGTTCTTGTGCTGATTTGGAGAAGATCAGTATATCATCCAGGTATACTATGACGTATTTGTGGAGGAGATCCCTAAATAACTCATTCACAATGTTCTGAAATACTGCTGGAGCATTGCAAAGTCCAAATGGCATAACAAGATACTCAGTGTCCAACACGCGTATTGAAGTCCGTCTTCCACTCATCACCCTGATGAATTCTAACCAAATTATAAGCCACTCGCAAGCCCAATTTGGTAAAAATAGATGCACCTTGCAACCTGTCAAACAGTTCAGAAATGTGTGGTAATGTATATCGATTCTTTACCATGATTTTGTTGAGTCCTTGGTAGTCAATGCACGGATGCAGTGTTCCTTTCTTTTTTTTTTCTAACGAAGAAAAACCCTGCGCCCGTGGGACAAGAAGCATTTTGGATGAATCCCCTCTGGAGGTTTTCTTGAATTTACTCCTTCATGGAGCGGTTCTTTGGAGGTGACAGTGGATATGAACCTCCTATGGGTGGTACTGAACCCGGCAAAAGATCAATAAGATAGTCGAAGGACCGATGTGGAGGCAGCTCCTCAACTGAACCTTGACGAATACATTCTGAAAGAAAGAGTAGATACTGGGTAGTCCTGGTTTCTGCTCAGATGGCACTGGAGCAGCAGCCTGCGTATGGGAAGGCACAGAACAGTTTTTTAGTCCCTGCAAACTCCAATGGATGAGCTGAGACTCTGCCCAATCCAAGAAAGGATAATGAAGTTGCAGCCATGGTAATCCTAGAATTATGTGAGTGGATAATGTTCAGTCAAATCTTTTCCATATGTTCCGTACCTGTCTCCAACCGTAGCGGAACTGTCTCCAAGGAAATGGATGGTTGTTGTAAGGGTCTGCCATCTATCGCTTCTAAAGGTACCGAAGATTTTTCTATATGTAACGCTACCCGGTACTGAGGTGGGGAAGTATAGAACTAGGCACCAACAGCAGCTGAAGCATGCCTGGCAGGCGGATTGTCAATGTAGTGTGTCTGGGTTGGAGAGAGTGGGTTAGTCCTGATACTTGCCAAGGTCTTGGAATGGAGAGGTCAGAATAGTCCGTTAAGCCGTGGTCTGGGGTTGGAGAGGTCAAAATCATAGAAGTCCGTACAGCCATGGTCTGGGTTGGAGAGGTCTGCAGAGTCGAGCGTAATCCGGGGTCAATATCCAGTGGGGTTCAGAAGTCATGCCAGGTCGGTACACGTAGAATCAAACTGCAGGAAGGAACACAACACAAGGAGCAAGGCACAACAGACGCAGGAGCTCAAGGCTACAACAAGTTATTCTCAGCAAAGCAGGAGTGAATGAGCAAGGCATTTATAGCAGACAGGATCGAATGAGGCAGGGGGTGGAACAGAGGTGCGCCTCTGCGGAGGCAGAGATAGGCTGCAGGAGACAAGTGGGCAATAAGAATACTAGCCACGCATCTGGGGAGCGGTGCACAGCATCACGTGTGCACGCCGCACCCGAGAGAGAAGCGGCTCGCGTCTGAGGGGGCAGAACTAAGCTCCGTGGCACTCTAGAAGAGCTGTGCGTGCTCTGTAAGCAAAGCAGAGGTGCACGCATGCGCAGGTGCCAGAGTGGAGGACTGTGTGATGACAGATAAAGAAGGAACACATCGCGAAGGAAGTTCTCCGATTCCTTACAGTATCCCCCCCCTTGAGGATCGGCCTCAGGACGATTCCCATAAGGCTTGTACGGGAACCTGGCATGGAACCACCTTAACAAGCCAGGAGCATGAATCTGACAAAGAGGTATCCATTAGTGTTCCTCCGGTCCTAAGCCTTTCCAGTGTATAAGGAATTGAACACCTCCACTGGAGTATCTGGAATCAATTATGGATTGAAATTAGAATTCTTTTTGACCCTGTATGATGACAGGTGGAGGTTTAGGTAAGATGTCAGGAAACTGAGAACTTTGAACAACAGGTTTTAACAATGAGACATGGAAGACTGCCGGGATTCTCATAGATTGAGGCAGTTGTAAGCGGTACGCGACAGGATTGACCTGTTTGAGAATGGTGAATGGGCCAAGGAATCTTGGGGCCAGTTTCAGTGTAGGTGTCTTCAATCTTATGTTTTTAGATGAAAGCCACACTCTGTAGCCTGGCCTAAACTTGGGTGCCTCACAGCAGGAGTGGAAGTAGAAGAGTGGATGCTGGGCGTGCGCACTGTAAGCTGCGTGTGCACGTGACCAGCATTGGAGGTGGACACACGTGTGCGCACGGGACGGAGGACCCACGCCTGCCATTGAGGAGGAGGAGCGGTGGGACCCTGCGGCGACAGAGGAGCTGGCGGCCCATGGAGGCAGGTAAGCAGATGAGGGTAGTCTGGGTGTTGCGCGGACAGCGCTGAGAAATCAGATTCTTAACAGTACCCCCCTCTTCAGGAACGGTCTCTGGATGGTCCTCAAAAGGTTTCTCCGGAAACCTCCTTCTGAAGGCTCTAAGAAGAGCCAGAGTGTGAATGTCCTTTAAAGGAACTCAAGACCTCTCCTCGGGTCCAAAACCTTTCCATTGTACCAGGAACTGGAGTTGACCCCTGGACACGCGGGAATCCAATATAGATTGAACCTCATACTCTTCGTTATTTTGGATGGTAACTGAATCCGCCTTGCGAGTCTGGTCCGAGAAGAAATGACTGGAGACGAAAGGGTTTAAGAGAGAAACATGAAAAACATTGGGGATCTTCATACAGTGTGATAGCTGGAGGCGAAATGCCACAGGATTGATCTGTTCTAAAATAGGAAAAGGACCCAGGAATTTATTTGTCAATTTTGGGGATGATACCTTTAAGTGGAGGAGAGCCATACCAAATCCCCTGGCCTGTACCTGGGTGCAGGACGACGGCAGCGATCGGCCTGAAGTTTAGATCTGCAGGAGGAGTCGAGAAGGGTAGTCTGAATTCTGGACCATGCTGCTTAGAGAGAAGAAATGCGTTAGTCTTCGGCCGGTACCCCAGAAGGAATGTTGGAGATGGGAGGGTGAAACCCATAATTTATATATAAAAAAAAAAAAGCGACTCACGTGTGGCTTCATTCTTGGCACAATTAACAGCATACTCCACCCAAGGAAGGAGTTGAGTCCAATCATCCTGGGAATCAGAAATAAAGAATCTTAGGTACTTTTCCAGGGACTGGTTGATTCTCTCCATCTGTCCATTGGACTGTGGATGATAAGCAGAGGAGCAGGAGGAAGAGATGCCCAATCTCTTGGTGAAAGTTCTCAAAAACTTGGACACAAACTGGGACCCTCTGTCAGAAACAATGGAGGAAGGAATCCCATGAATCCGAAAAATTTGATCCGTAAATATATCAGCAAGGGCGGGAGAGGTGGGTAGTCCTTTCAGTGGACTAAAATAGGCCATCTTAGAGAATCTATCCACGACCACTAAGATTGTGTTCATTCCTCTGGATTTGGGCAACTCCACGATGAAATCCATCGAAATATGGGACCAGGGACGGTCGGGGACTGGTAGAGGTAACAGAAAACCTTGGGGTTTTGGACGGGATGTGTTGTTCTGTGCGCAAGTAGGGCAAGCGCGGGTAAATTCCAAAATATCTTGGGACATTTTAGGCCACCATAGTTGTGACGAATAAGGTCAATAGTCTTTTTAAAACCTGGATGACCTGTGGATTTAAAAGAGTGGCCCCAACTCAGGACTTCAGGAACAAATTTGGGGGGTACGAAGAGTTTGTTGTCGGGAACCGCCAAGTGCTTAGGAATGCGTCTCTGAGAATGTATAATCTTATCAAGTTTCTTGAAGGTAGATGTGGCGAGAATCTTCTCCCATGGAAAGATGGTCTCCAAGGACTCCTCTGGTCTCTCTTCAGAGGAATGTTGTCAGGAAAATGTGTCCGCCTTTACGTTTTTTGTCCCAGGAATATAAGAAAGGTGAAAATCGAATCTGGAAAAGAAAAGGGACCAATGAGCCTGTCGTGGACCAAGGCGTCGGGCATTCTCGAAGTAGAGAAGGTTTTTGTGATCCGTGAGGATAGTAAACGGCTCTTTCGATCCCTCCAAGAGATGTATTCACTCTTGGAGAGCCATCTTCATGGCCAGGATCTCCCTGTTACCCACATCGTCATTCCTCTCAGCAGATGAGAACTTCTTGGAGAAGTATGCACAGGGATGTAACTTGTCTTGGGGCGTAGGTCTCTGAGACAGAACTGCCCCTGCGCCGCAATTGGAGGCATCGACTTCCAACACGAAGGGGAGATCGGTGTTAGGATGACAGAGGATAGGGGCGGATACAAAAGCTTCCTTGAGTACCTGAAAGGCGGACAGAGCCTCGGGTGACCAAGCAGCTGGATCGGCCCCTTTCTTCGTAAGAGCTGTGAGAGGTGCCACAATGGTAGAAAAATTACGTATAAACTTGCGATAGTAATTCGCGAATCCCAAAATGCGTTGTATGGCCTTGAGGGTATTGGGTCCTGGTCATTCAGTCACTGCCTGATGTTTACCGGAATCCATCATAAAACCCTCGTCAGAAATGATGTAGCCCAGGAATTGAGTAGAGGTCTGATGAAAGGTGCACTTCTCCAGCTTGGCATACAGATGGTGTTCACGGAGATGAGAGAGAACGTAGGAAGTGTGATAAATATGATCCTGGAGATCCTTGGAAAAAATCAGTATGTCATCCAAGTAAACTATTACAAAAATGTTGAGTACCTTACGAAAAAGTCGTTAATGAAGTCCTGGAAGACTGCAGGAGCATTACATAGGCCGAAGGACATTACAAGGTACTCGTAGTGGCCGCTACGAGTGTTGAAAGCCGTCTTCCATTCGTCCTCCTGTCTGATGCGCACCAGATTATAGGCCCCACGTAGATTCAACTTGGAAAAGATCTTAGCCCCTTGTAATTTATCGAACATTTAGGGAAGGTAGTAACGATTCTTAATGGTGATGCGGTTCAAACCCCTGTAATCAATGCAAGGTCTTAACGAGCCATCTTTATTTTTAACGAAGAAAAAGCCAGCCCCTGCTGGGGAGTTGGAAGTGCGAATGAAACCTTTCTTGAGGTGCTCCTGGATATATTCATCCATGGCCTGTGACTCTGGTAGAGGTAAGGGGTAAGTCTTGGATTTGGGCAAGCAGTAACCTTGGAACAAGATCGATCGGGCAATCGTAGGTCCTGTGAGGCAGCAAAAGATCTGACTGGCCCTTATTGAAAATGTCCCAGAACTGGTGGTAGACAGGGGGAAGGGTAATCTCAGTGATGGAAGTATTGGCCAAGAGTTGGAAAGCCTCGCCTGACCTCGGATTCCAAGTGATGTGATGGGGGAAGAGGAAGTCCAGTCAAGCTGTAACCAGGGAATACCAAGGTTAATGGGTGTTCCAGGAGCATGGATGGCATCGAGGACTAAGGTCTCCTTGTGAGGGTGTGAGGTCAGAGGGAGATGGACCGTCTCTAAGGAGATGTATGCCGGGGTTAGGGGAAGTCCATCTATACCGAGCGGTGTGATGGGACTTGTCTTTCTCACGAGTGGTATGTGGTTCAGCCTGGCGAATTCTAGATTCACAAAGTTTCCACCTGCTCCAGAGTCAATGAACACTGCGGTCGAGGTCTGAAACTTATCGCCTGTAAGAGAGATGGGTATGGTGAGTTTCTTAGGGAGTTCTCCCTTATGGAAGGGAGGAGGAGACACAACACTCAGAGATCCCCTCATGACTCACTGGGTGTTCCCATTTCCCGGCCACAGGGGGCATTCCCGGACCAGGTGTTCAGCGGATCCGCAGTAGAAACACAATCCCCCAGCATAGTGGAATTGCCGTATAGGTGTGCGAATGCTTTGTACTCCCAATTGCATCGGCTCTGGTGGCTCCAGGGCAGGACGAAGAGGAGTGATAGCACTAAGAACCGCAGGGGTACTGTCAGGAGTACTGAGGAAGGGAGGTTGAAAATTATGAAAGCGAGTGCGCTGACGCTCGGAGCGGCGTACCTGGATATGTTGATCCACTCGGACTGCTAGTTTGATGAGAACCTCCAATTGATCTGGCCTGGGTTGACGAGCGAGTTCATCCTTGATGGGATCTGCCAGGCCTTGCCAGAATACAGAGACAAGAGCCTCCTGCCCCCAGTTAGTCTCAGCTGCGAGGATCCGAAATTCCAAGGCATACTGTGTCACCGTTCGTCACCCTTGGGTAATCTGTAGGAGAGAAACAGCTGCCATCTTCTGGCATGCGGGACAATCGAACACTAACTGGACTTCTGCCTTAAAGGCCGGGTAATCCTCGGTAAGGTCAGAACGTCGCTCCCAGACTGGGGAAGCCCAAGCCAGGGCGCTGCCCGTTAGGAGATTATAAATGTAGGCTACCTTCTTACGTCCAGTATCGAAGAGATAGGGGGCCATTTCAAACTGCACCTCACACTGATTGAGGAAACCCCTACATTCTTGTGGTTCGTCTGCGTAAGGCTTAGGGGACAGAATTTTTACGTCAGAGCTGCTAGCTGCGCTTGTGTGCTGGGGATTCACAGCAGGAGTGGAAGTAGAAGAGTGGATGCTGGGCGTGCGCTCTGTAAGCTGTGTGTGCACGCGACAAGCATTAGAGGAGGACACACGTGTGCGCGGGACGGAGGACCCGCGCCTGCCACTGAGAAGGAGGAGGAGCGGTGGGACCGCCGAGGGGAGGGACCCGGCGACGGAGGAGCTGACGGCCCGTGAAGGCAGGTAAGCGGAGGTTGCGCTGCATGCCCTGAGTATCCCTGAGGGTAGTCTGTGTGTTGCGTGGACGGTGCTGAGAAATCAGATTCCTAACACAATGAAGGCAAAGGCAGGAACTAGGAAGCCAGGACCCTCAAGGAAGACTGACAGCATGACCCTGGTACTGTAGGTAGACCTCTCTTAATAGGAGGGGAAGAAAAAATGTTACCCAATGAGACCCCCTTATACCTCATTGGGTGTTGGCGTTTCCCAGCTTTGTGGGACAGAGAAGCACCAGGTGACCCGACAGTACGCCGTAAAGACATAATCCTCCTGTTCTCCAATGTTGTTTCTCTGAAGGGGAGAGCTGGTGACTTCCTACACTGGCGACACACTTTATTCGAGCTCGGCTAGTCCCACGAATTCGGGTATACCCGGGTGTATTGAGGTTTGTGACTGTTTTCTGCCCGAGTGCATTGGGTTATTTTCCAAGCAGGGATTGAAGCATTTTATTCCCACTGGCTGCAATACTGCACAGTATATATATATATATACTGCATTACAATTCATGAATTTATGCCATCTGGTAGACACGCGAAGCATTGCAGCCTATTAAATCCTAATCATTATCATTTAACAGATCAGCCGCCCGTCAGCCAGGCATGAACCCAGGCTGGGAAGGCAAACGCAACGGGGCTTGTCAGAGGTGAGGAGCGGCGCATTCAAGGTATCTGCCAGGTACATACTGGGTATTTGCTCGAATAAAGTGTGTCGGTGCAGTAACTGCATTAGTTCTGGAGCCTCAAGAGCTGGTAATGTAGGAGGAGACAGACTGGGGACAAGAGCAGTTGGTGTGAGACAACGTGAGTGATGGCGCTCAAGCCTCCTTCCTGAAGGCAGTGATCCACCCCAATACACATGGCAAAAGGATCCTCGAGCATCGTAGGTCCCTCTTGAACAGCTAATTAATTATTTAATGTCTCGGAGAGACCTTGCCAGAAAACTGCAAATAACGCCTCATCGTTCCAGGCCGTCTCTGATTGTCCAAAATTTCAGAGCATATCTTGCAACCGATCTGTGGCCTTGTGAAATGTGAAACAAAGACGAAGCAGCAGTAATATTACGGCCAGGGGTGTCAAAGACTTGCTTAATTTCTTTCTTGAAGCGTGGGAAGTCTTGGATAAGCTCCGGTCTCTGCTCATAGATGAGGGATGCCCATGTCAATGCATCTCTGGTTAATAAAGCGATAATATACGCCACCTTAGATCTATCAGAAGAAAAGCGGGAAGGAGTACGCAGAGTCGAGGGCAAGCCGGGGTCAATATCCAAAGGGGTTCAGAAGTCAAGCCGGGTCAGTACACGTAGAATCAAACTGCATGAAAGAACACAAGACAAGGAGCAAGGCACAACAGACGCAGGAGCTTAAGGCTACATCAAGTTATGCTCAACAAAGCCGGAGTGAAAGAGCAATGCATTTATAGCAGACAGGATCCAATGAGGCAAGGGGCGGAATGGAGGTGCGTCCTCTGCGAAGGCATAGATAGGCTGTAGGACACAAGTGGGCAATAAGAATACTAGCCACGCATCTGGGGAGCAGTGCACAGCGTCACGTGTGCGCGCTGCTCGCGAGAGAAGCGGAGCGGGTCCAAGGAGGCAGATCTAAGCTCCGTGGCACTCTAGAAGAGCTGCACGTGCTCTGGAAGCAAAACGGGGGTGCACACATGCGCTGGTGCCAGAGTGGAGAACTGTGTGATGACAGGTAAGGAGGGAACACATTGCAAAGGATGTGTTCCCCAATTCCTTACACTATACCAACGGGATGCCATGTCTCTCCATGAAATTTTGGTCGATTTAATAGCTATCTGACCCGGAGTATAGAAAGGCCTGTGTCTTGACCGCGAAGGATTTCTTGGACAATTTGATAGACAGCAACAACCTAGAAGCTAGACTACAGGGAGAAGTATGTACTGTTCCCAGTGTGATTCTCCCATATCTCACTGGGTTTTGGCATTTTCCCGACTTATTGGGACACAGGAGAGCTTTATGACTGAAGATACCGCAATAAATACAAAGACTGGAACTGCTGCTTTTCACTGGTGAATAGGCTGGTACCTCCGAGTGGCATTGCCTCCTCTAGATCCAGGGAACCGTTGGTAATGTGAACCGGTGAAAAAGTATGAAAAGATCGAGTACCATCTTTGCTCTGAACCTTCTCAGTTCTTCTCTCCTGTAGATGCAGTTCCATGCGGATACAAAGGGTGATGAGATCCTCTAAATCTGCAGGTCATTCCAGTGCGGCGAGTTCATCCTTGAGGTTCTCCTTAAGGTCTTGACAAAATACGACTACCAGTGCTTTGACGTTCCATCCAGTTTCTGTGGCTAGGGTCCGGAATTCCACTGTGTACCGGGCCACCATTCAACTGCCTTGAGAAATATATAGGAGAGAGGAAGAAGCCGTTACCTTACGTCCTGGAGTATCGAAGACTCATCAGAACTCCAGAGAGAAGTGAGATATGTCGCTTGTGAGTTCCCATCTTAAATCCCAGATTGGAGATGCCCACGCCAAGGCGTCATCAGTCAACAGGGGCATGATGTGTGCAACTTTTGAACGCTGAGACACAAAACGAGAAGGAGTAAGTTCAAATTGAATAAAACACTGGTTTAGAAAACCCCAACTAATGAGGTGGTCCCCGCCGTAGGGAGTTGTGGTTAAGCGTGGCATGGGTTGAAGTCATTGTGAAGACAGCCGCTGTTGTGGAATTAGAATTGAGCGCTGCGAGCTGTAGCTGATCTATGGAAGATTGCATGTGATCCATAATTTTTTCAGTCTGCTCTGTGTACTATTGCATTTGAGAGTGCAGTTTGTCGTGCAGGGTCAAAACTCGACCCACCTCAGTGGGGTCCATGTTTGCGGGGCTGATCATACTGTAACGGCTGCTCACCGCAGACTGGACTGAACCGCCAGGCAGAGGTGGGTATATATATACATCAACCTTGGACCACGAAGTAGCGTCCGGAATGCAGATGCATGTTCTTGGTTAGCCACGTCGGGGTTGGTGAGGTGAGAGTAGTAGGGGTCACGGGTAGTCGGTATCCATAGCAAGGGTCTTGGTGTAGCTGCAAGGAAACAAGATTACAAGACAAGGCAAGGAAATAACAGGGTGCTTGCGACCAGCACACATCACACAGAACAACTGTTTTGCTCAGCCAAATTGCAGGTGCAATGGCTGAGCATAAACAGGGTGATTCAGCCAATCCAGGAATTGCTGGTCAGCAGAGGCTGAAAGTGAAACCAGCGTGTTGATTCGTTGCTGTGCAGAGTGCACACAGCAATAGCTGATGAAGAAGCCTGCAGCATGTCAATATTAAACTCTGGAGCGGAGCCTGCGTCCGATCCTCACTGATCCATAGGATCATCTAAATATGTGCTGGACGTCCAAACGCATCATTCATGGTTTTTCACTTTGGGACTGGTTTGAACATTTAATTTTTATTTTTTTTTCAAATATTTTTTTTGAGTAAGCAGAAAATAAACAACATCTCAAGACATTGATAGAGAACGTGGTACAATTACATTTTCAATGAATATGGGGATACAAAAGGAACATCAACTATTACTTAATAACACTTTATCCATATTGAACAAGTATCGGTTTCCTACTAACTTATGACAAAATCAGACTAACTCTGTCCAGTGGATGTCATATATATAAAAGTCGAAGAGAAAGAAGAAAAGGGAGAGAGAAAGAGGAAGGAAAAAAAAGGACAAAGAGAGAGAGAGAGAGGGGGGGGGGGTAGTAAACCTCCTAATTCCTCCGCGATCACCATGGCTAATTTCTCTTAATTTCAAACCAAATCCTCCTATCTCTCCAATTGTGGGAGGACCCCTTATTTCCGCAGATACTGCTCCGTTACTATATTTATTCTATTTCTATGTGGTGCCACTCCGTCTTACCTACTCATTTTATCTTCTGTGAAATGAAATTGCTGTCAAAATTTGTCAATTTAGTTTAGACCAGTTCGCTGTCTCAACCATGGGTCCCACGTCCTATAAAATTCATCCGATGACTGCTTCAAAAAAGCGGCCATTTTGCCATCAGCATCACCTCGTTGATCATTTTCTCAACAGTTTGTCTAGAAGGAGGGGTTATTTTTTTCCACGAGGCCGCCACAGCGCATCTCGCTGGCGTCAGAATAAATGAGATGAGCATCTTAATTGGGCGATCAATATCCTCAACTGGTTTTGCCAGCAAAAAAATCAGCGGGTCAATGGGGATGGACAAATCCGTTATTTCTTTACTAATAGTTTGAATGGTGATCCAATATTTCTGTATCGCTGGGCATGTCCACCAGATATGAACCATATCACCCCCCTTTGCCCACAGCCCCTCCAAAATAGATCAGACTCCAGAGGGTAATTATGTTTCAATCGAGCTGGAGTGAGGTACCAATGAAATAGAGGGAAAAACAGGGAATAAACCCTGAATAACTGATGCTACTCTTTGATAAAGTCCTTGCTACAGGACGAAATGCGTCAGAGTGTACTTACTCTCTGTGGATGTCTTATATTTGATTCAATAAAGTTTTTTATTTTTACTGCGCTTGGTTGATTTTTGGAGAGCTGTGACAGACGAGTTTTCTCTTCTCCGTCTGTTTACCAATGAAATAGGAATTTATATATATTTTCTTTGATAGTCGTACATATGGAGGTTTTTGCAGCGAACTCTCAAATATCTTCCCAATCATCCCTGTCAATTTCTATATTTAAATCAGTCGCTCACTTACTGCTGCGGCACAGTTTATTCGAGCATTTGCCCGTTCTGTGCCGCAGCAGTAGCCTGGCGCGCGCCCGAGAGTGACGGGCGCGCGCCGAAGCAGCGGAAGAGCGCCCTCCGATCGGGGCGCTCTCCCTACCGCTGCCGGGTCCGCCGGGTCCCCCGGAACCCCCTGCCGCTGTCCCGCGATCGCGGGACACCAGGGCTCCCTCGGGGAGCCCCTGGACGCGCGTGCAGGGGGCGCACGCTCCCGAAGACGCGTGACCGCGCGTCTATGACGCGCGGCACGCCGAGGGGCGGCCACTAGCAAGCCGGGAAATCTCCCGGCTTGCGGATCTGGCCGCAGTGTAATAAACTGTGTCGCCAGTGTAAACATACGATCAGGTGAGTCCAACGCGACCTCCATTCCCACATATATTTTAGTAATCAAACCTTTTTGATAATTATCTCTCCTACAAAGTGCCTCAAACCCAGTTAGAGAGGGGAATTCTAATTTCGAGGAAAATTTTGGTAGAAAATGTCTAATCTGGAGGTATTTGAATATATTAAAGTCTGGTGCCTCATACTTGATTCTGAGTTCTTGGAAACTGGAAACCCTCCCATTATTTAATAGATCAGAAATTACTCTAATACCCTTTGCTTTAAACTGGTCAAATTGTTTGTAGTCATATCATGGGGGGGGAGTTAGGATTAACAAAAAGTGGGGTGAGTTGGGTTGTGGGGGATGCAAATTTAAATTTGTTATTGGATTCGGTCCAGATCTGCCAAGTAAATCTCATCGTGCCCAGCTCAAACCTATGTGCTTGCATATCTCTTATTGGTGGCCCACAGGGATATTTGCAGAGAAGGCATTTTTGCATATTGGGATTCTATAGACAACCAACAATTTTGAGTTGGGTTGGCGTTCCAAACCACAACCTGCCGTAATTGGGCAGCCTGGTAGTATCTTAAGATATCTGGGACACCCATACCCCCTTTGATCTTTGAAGTCGTCATAACCGATCTAGCTGTTCTTGGTTTTTTACTCTGCCAGATAAAATTAAATGTTGTCTTTTGCAGGTTTTTCAATTCGGAGCCAGTCATATGGGCCGGGAGAGTCTGGAAATAATATAATAATCTAGGGAGTATATTCATTTTAACTGATACCATTCTCCATATCCATGACACGTGGTATCCTTCCCACTTCAAAAGACAGGGATACCCAATGCTACATCCAATTGACAAAACATATAAAGTAATAAGGATAAAGTTCAAATACTTCACTAATAATAATATTTACTTGGTTATTTAGTTAAACTCTCTGGCCAAAGCGTCATAAGCCTGCATACCACGTCAAGGTATAACAAACATTACACATCAACATCCTTCCCACTTCGCCAGTTCCTTTTTGATCATTTCAAACAGGGGTGGGTAGTTGCTCTGATCTAGAGAATGGTAGTGCCTAGTCACATTTACTCCCAGATATTTAATGTGCGAGGAGCTCCATCTATAATTGAAATTCAATTTTAGTCATTTAATCTCCCGGTCTGGGAGATTCAAATGTAAGGCTTCTGACTTATCATTATTAATTTTATATCCAGAAATTTTCCCAAGGTCTAATAATGCTTTTTGAAGAATGGGTAAAGAGGTCTGGGATTGGTCAAGGTCAGAGTAATATGATCAGTGAATAATGACAATTTATAGTTTCTTTTTCCAATTACTCTACCTTTTATATTACTATTTGTTCTAATATTGGCAGCTAGTGGTTCAATTGTTAGAGCAAAACGAAGGGGGGACAATGGGCAACCTGTCTCGTACCATTTTTAATTTTAATCGGATCCGGGTTATTCCCTGGTAGCTTAACTAGAGCTGTCGGGTTTTGATAAAGTACTCGGACTCCTTCTAGGAAAGAATCCTTAAATCCAAATTTCTGTAATGTTTTATCTAGGAATTCCCAATCTATTCTATCAAACGCCTTCTCTGCGTCCAGACTTAAAAGAATGGCTTTGGAGGCGCATGCGCGATGGTGAGGAGAGTAGCAGCCTAAGCTGAGAGCTCCCGCACCCGCCGCATAAAACAGCAACGACGCAGCAGTTAAAATTCACATTTACCCGACAAAATACCACTCAACAACGGGGGAATAAACCAGCATGGCCCCGCAACACACAAAAAAAAAATCAACCAGCGATATGCGCAAATACATGAGCCGAGCCGCAACGCGAGGGACCGAGGCAGAAATGGCGCCGGGCTCCACAGCGGGATCTGAGTCCGAGCGGGAGGAGGAGAGGGAGGACGCGGCAGGCCAGCTCCCGGTACGAAGATGCGACTTCGACTGGCTTTATAACAACATGAAGTCGCTCTTCCGTGCCGAAATTCAGGAGCTCAGAAAAGAAGTTCAGGGCCTGGGTGAACGCACAGGAACTCTGGAGGATAACATGGCGGCCTCCAACACCGCGGCGAAAAAGGCGGAGAAGAGAGCTAATCACTTACAAGCCCAAATATCAGAGCTGGCGGAGAGGCAAGAGGACTCTGAAAACAGAGACCGCAGAAGCAACCTCCGCATCAGGGGCGTCTCTGAGGAGGTGGCTGACATTAAAGACTATATCACCCGCTGGTTATCTGTTTTGTTGCCGGAGGTGCCTGCGACAGAGCTGGCAATGGACCGTTGCCACCGGGCCCTCCGGAGCAGGCCAGTGGCCTCTGACCTCCCAAGAGACATAATTGCTCGGATGCACTTTTATAGCACCCGAGAAGCCGCGCTCCAATCAGCCCGGGGCCCCGGGACATGCAGTTTTGAAGGAACCTCCATCCAATTATACCAAGACCTGTCACCTATTACCCTGGCCCGCCGAAAGAAACTCCAGCCTGTCACGAAAATATTGCGGGACAAGGCAGTAAGATACAGATGGACCTTCCCATTTGGACTGCTGGTCCTGCGCAATGGGAGGGCCATCTCTATGAAGGAGCCAGAGGAAGCCCCAGAGTTCCTCCGCAAACTGGGACTGGAGGAGGGTCCCGCACCAAACAATAGTGGTGAGCGGAGTCCACCTGCAGAGTGGCAAAAAAAACCCAGCCAAAAAAACCGCAAGACACGGGCGATGGAGGAAGAGGTGTAAAGCGGCGCCCTAACAGTTGAGTTGGCCACAGTTGGGCCCTAGTTTCTCCCAGACTCTCGCTAAAACCTACCCAAAAAAATGGCATAAAAGGCACAGCAGGCTTCCCAGCAATGCCCGGAGACTCCTAGAAAAACCCCTGCTAAATGAACAATGGTCGTAGGGCTGAAGCGGCCTAAACTTACCCGTGGTGCCAGTAGCAGTGAGAAAAATCAGATACCCGGAAATCCCCGTGACACGCAGGACCCAGAAGATGGCGACGCCAGACCGCATGGAGGGATCACCAACACTTACCGGATGCTGAGATCTTTTCGGCGGGAAGAGAGCGCAAGGAGACATCCGCTTTCCCCGACGTCCGGCGACCCAATGATGGCATCCGGAAGGACGTCACCGGAAGCAGGGAGTCGGCCATCTTGGATGGGGCACATCTCGTCGGGCACAGGAAATTCCGCGAGGCCTCAGCTTCCGGATGCCGGCTTCCACCGGGACCAGAGACATCTCTCCGGCAATAGATGATTAAGGCAGTATCGGCAATGGCCGGGTCTTCCCCCCCCCCCTCCCCCCCCTCCCCCCCTCCTCCTGTTCTCTCCCTCCCCCCGGCCGAGGAAAAAGGAGCCCCCCACGGACAGATATAAGCGGGGGTGTCTCCACAGGACACCTCACAGAGTGCACCCTCAGGACCGGGTCGGACACCCATCCACACCGGCAGCCCCCCTCACGTACCGCCCCCCAGGCGCATGCTCAACGCTTATGATAAGGCCAGGAGTGGTTGGCCCGTGGCGGCGCTTAAGCAGGCGGGATAGACCCACAGGCCCACCCCCCCCCCTCACGCTCAAACTTACCGGCAACTCGCCCACACGCACCCCTTCCCCCCCCCCCTGCTTCCCCCCCTGCGCATTAAGTCAATGCAAGAGACAGGAACACCCAGCTCCCTAACACACCTAGACGTGCGGCGTGGACATTCAGAGCAGGGTTGTGGCCTAGAGAGACATAACTCAGGTAACAGACACATTCTTGCCCAACTCCCATCAAGCATATATATAGTTCACCCCCCCCCCTGTCCTCCCCCCCCCCCCACCCCCCTCCCTCCCCCCCCCTCCCCCCCCACTACCCCCCCCCCCACCCCCCCCTCTACCCCCCCCCACCCCCCCTCTCCTCTCCTCCACCCTCCCTCAACCCCCCCCCCCCTAACCCACCCCCCCCACCCCCCCCACCACCCACCACCCCCCCACCACCCCCCCACCCCCCCCACCCCCCCCCACCCCCCACCCCCCCCACCCCCCCCCCCACCCCCCCACCCCCCCCACCCCCCCCCCACAAAAAAAAAAACAAAGGAAAAAACACATAATAATAACTATACTAACAAACTAGTAACATACATAGATAAATATACACAGGTTACCCTAAACCAAGGGAAATAGGGACACAATAAAATCCAGGCTCGCAAACACAAAGCTGAGGCACGAACAGCCGAACGTAGACGCAGTAGTTATAGGACTAGAAGGGGAAGAGATAGGAAGCCTAATGTTCCCCCAGTCAAAAGGGGGCGAGGGCCTAGGGAGAAAATGTTTCTGTTGTTGTTGTTTATTATGATATTAAAATGTTACCTGTTCAAAGGCGGAGGCGGGTAGCGCTACGCCCGCCATCGACATGAGACTCCAAGCGGGATCCTGGGACTCAGTCCCAGGGAGACCCGCACAAGACCCCACTGGGCCGGTACATCTGGGACAGGAACCCACCCCCATCGGTGGAGGCGGGGCGCCCAGGACCGGACCCCCAGAAGGGGCAGTTATGGTACCCAGGGAGGCTTACTCGCATTGGGTCACCAAATGTTTCTTATGTCATTATTTCTGTCTTATGTGTTATACCCCTATGTCTGCTCCCTATTGTTTCCCCCGTTCCCAGGCCAAAGACACACAAGGTCACACGCTCAGCTCCCGATGTCCTCAGACTACTAGACAACATGGGATCATCATCCAGACCACCACCGCTAAGACTCGCACAAAAAGCAACAATGGGTAGGGACCTCACAATCATATCTCACAATGTGAAGGGGTTTAACAGCCCCCAGAAACGTTGACTGGCCATGACTGACTACAAACGACTGAACCCGGACATTATCATGTTACAAGAAACACACTTTTCCCGACGCCATTCCCCTAAATTTATCGACAGTAGATATCAGACCTGGGTGTCGGCCGCAGCCAATAAGAAAAAGAGAGGAGTCGCAATTCTATTGCACAACCGCCTATCAATGGATATAAACACCACAAAGAAAGATGCTAACGGTCGGTTCATAATAGTGGTCGGGACCATCCGTGGCCAGCCACTTACCGTAGCAAACGTATATGCCCCCAGCGACCGCGCTGACTCTTT
The DNA here is from genome assembly GCF_040206685.1 of Ascaphus truei. NCBI lineage: Eukaryota > Metazoa > Chordata > Amphibia > Anura > Ascaphidae > Ascaphus > Ascaphus truei. The sequence continues at coordinate 139,813,249 of NC_134485.1, read as the reverse complement.
CTTTGATCGTTTTTTTCGCGACCCTTCAGAGAATAGCACAGGGTGCTGTGTTCTTAGGGGGGGACTTTAATCACACTCTCGACCCTCACACTGACAGATGTACTGTAGGCGGACTAAAAAATCCACAGGGTAGAGCCGCCTGGATCAGGGGCCTCCGGGCCAACAACCTGGTTGATATCTGGCGCGAGCAACACCCAGGGGACAGAGAATATACATTTTATTCCCACCCACATGACAGATATAGCAGGATAGACTACCTCTTTGTGACCAACAGAATGGTTTCGCAGATCGCCCACACGGGAATCCATGATATTTCATGGTCAGATCATGCACCGGTAGAGCTGCGGTGCACAGATTATGTACTTGACAGGCCCGGAGCGACATGGAAACTCAATGAATCTAATTAAAATCCCTGAGGTGGCACAATCAATAGAGGGAAAGATCAGGGCATATTTTGACGAGAACACGGGTAGCGTGGCATCTCAGTCTATCCTATGGGAGGCCCATAAGGCGACACTCAGAGGAGAACTCATAGGGATTGCCAGTAGGCGGAAGAAAGAAAGGGAAAAAAAGATTCACACTTTACAATCAGACCTAAAAACCCTCTCCGCTCTACACAAACAAAATAAACAAGCCCAAACCCTTAAGGCATGGCTGGATACTAAAACGCAACAAAATTTACTGATGGCCTCCCGAGCTGAAAAGGAGCTGACCTGGTCTAAACAGAAATTCTATGAACGTGCCAACAAGCCAGATACCCCACTTGCCCGTAAACTCCAGAATAGGAGTAATAACTTCCACATACAGTCAATTCGCACTAATAAAGGTGGCCTCACTTCTGACCCTAAACAAATTGTTGAAGAGTTCAAAACATACTATGAGACCCTATATGATGGGGCGAAGGTCTCCCATTGTGAGACCACTCATAGGCAGCTGAAGACGTTTCTGAAAGAGGCAAATCTGCCCAAACTGAGCAGAATGGAAAGGGACGCGCTACAGGTGGATTTCTCAGGTGAGGAAATATCTGAGGTAATCAAATCACTGAAGTCATCGAAGGCCCCAGGCCCCGATGGTTTCTCTAACCTATATTACAAAAAATTTCGGAAATTATTAGTCTCTCATCTGACTAGGCTATATAACTCATTCTTAGATGGTGCCCCTATCCCGAGCCGAATGCTCCAAGCGTCCATATCAGTGATCCCCAAACCAGGGAAGGACCCAGCTGATTGTAAGAGCTATCGACCGATATCGCTGATCAATTCCGATACTAAATTTTTTTCCAAACTATTGGCAAACCGCTTAAACACGGTAATGCCCAAGCTGGTCCACCCAGATCAAGTAGGGTTCATCTGCGGGAGGCAAGCGGCAGATAATACTAGACGGATCATAGATTTAATCGATTTGGCCCAGAATCAGAACAGCCCGTCTATGGCACTTAGCTTAGATGCCGAAAAAGCCTTTGATCGAATTGATTGGCCCTACCTTAAAGAGACGCTTGGGGAGTTCGGCCTGGGAGGGAGAATGCTGAGCGCCATTCTAGCTCTGTATCACGAACCGAGGGCGAGGGTCCGGCACCAGGGCTTCCCCTCGGAGGAATTCCCGATACAGAGTGGCACCAGACAGGGTTGCCCCCTGTCCCCCCTACTATTCGCTCTATGCATAGAGCCCTTGGCGGCACATATTCGTAATAACCCAGATATAACAGGAATCCAAATTCACGACCAGTCACACAAGGTGGCCCTGTATGCGGACGACATTATCTTAATGTTAACAAAGCCCCTTACCTCCCTGCCAAACGTCTTCAGCCTGCTAGATAAATTTAATAAGATCTCGGGGTTCAAAATTAACCAAACTAAGTCAGAAGCTCTAAATTTAAACCTGCCAAAGGCTACCGCAAAATTGATAGAACTAAATTTTAACTTCAAATGGCAAGCCTCCTCGATTAAATACCTAGGGGTTAATATCACCAAAGAATATAGCGCCCTATACAAAGCTAACTACCCCAGACTGATAAGGACCCTAGTGGAGGATCTCAGACTCTGGTCAGGCTATGCAATCTCCTGGATCGGCAGGATCCAATGCCTTAAAATGAACCTCCTCCCCAGAATCCTGTACCTATTTCAGACACTTCCGGTGCAGGTGGTCAGGGCTGACATCCTCCGCTTGCAGTCCTCAATGGTGAAATTCGTCTGGGGTAATAAGAAGCCCCGCATCAAGGCTAGTATATTAATTCGCCCAACACTACGAGGAGGATTAGGGGTACCTTGCTTGATGGCCTACTTCCGAGCGGCACAATTGACTCAAATCGTAGAGTGGCACTTACCGACGGTTCTCCGAAGGTGGGTAGAACTGGAACGTGAATGTAGCTCACCGGTGGAGTTACAGGACTTAATCTGGCTTCCGCAGTGAGTACAAAAATCCTTAGGGATACCGCTTGCGACTATGAGGAGCTCGTTGGCAGTTTGGAGGGACACCAGACTCAGATGTGCGCTCACCACCCAGCACACATATATGACCCCGTTTGTAGGGAACCCTGATTTCGCTCCGGGCATGCCAGGTGGACACCTGGGGGCCTGGAAAACAAAGGGCCTCACGAGGCTTCTACATCTGAAAGGTAGCCCACTATTAAAATCATTCGACCAAATTAAATCTGAAACGGGGATACCAAATTCCGAATTCTTTAGATACCTTCAGATTAGAGCCTTCTACAATAAAATCCCTAAACGCCCGAAGCGTACCAATTTCGAGCAGCTGTGTTCTAGAGGAACGGACACCTCGGGACTTACTTCTACGATCTACAGAGCGGTAGTTTGCCCTGAGACCACAGACGACACCAAACTGAACTATAGACGGGCGTGGGAAATGGATTTAGGGGAGACCTTAGAAGACGAAGACTGGGACTCTATAGTGCTGGCAGCGGCTAAAAGCTCGATATGCACGACCCTGAAGGAGAACGCATATAAAGTCCTCATGAGGTGGTACCTCACCCCAACACGATTAGCAAAGTTTGTGAAAGGCTACCCCCCACTGTGTCCCAAACAGTGTGGGGAGCAAGCAGACTTGCTGCACATGCTGTGGGGTTGCACCAAAGTGGCACCTTTATGGGAGGAAATCCAAAATTGGCTAGAGAGAATTCTCGGACAGCCGGTCCCCCTGGACCCCTGGCTGTTCCTGCTGGGCAGGCGCAGGTGGGGGCTAGGCAGACCGGCGCAAAAATTAATTGCACACTTTGCAACAGCCATGAGGTGCGAACTCGCAGCACTGTGGAAGCAACCAGACTTACCCACAATGATGAAAATTCGGAACAGAATCTGGTACGTTTGCCGGATGGAACAATTGACGAGTCTGGTCAATGACACCGGCACAAATTTCCTAAAAACATGGGCCCCTTGGCTAAACCAATCTGACATCCCTGGGGTGAATGCCACCAACATTCTGCTGTGATAATAGAAGATGCGTTCTCCTCCGGGGCAGCGGCACGGACAATGACAGGTTAGAGCACTGATAGGGCAGACCCACGATGACTGCGAAGGGACTGGCAGTCGGCTCCCTCAGAACAAACACAGTACCGGTGGTTCAAGAACACAGTCTGGAGACACGTCTCACTTGGCCGTCTTACCTGGCCGTCTTACCTGGCCGCCCTCCCCCCCCCCTCCCCCCCCCCTTCCCCTGAGTTTGTCTTGTACGTCTTGTAAGTCAGTTAATTTTATTTTTCTTGCAGTCGATACTGTAAAACAAAATGTTGGGCACGAGGGCACTCATATAAGATAATGGGTTGTCAGATATTTTGTGAACTGTACCTTGTCCTAACAATAAAAAAACTTTTTTGTTGAAAAAAAAAAGAATGGCTTTGGTTCTGTTAAGATGACAGAGGATGAGACACGCACTTAATATCAATGGTAATAGAGGTGGGGTACTTAGCTGCCGGTGCGGAGCTCCTGTAGTCCCAAATCTTCCAGTACAAAAAAGAAGAAGAAGCAGGCACACGGTCTTACTCAAAAGGAGGTTTAATATGCCATAAAGTCCAACGTTTCGGCAGTCAAATACTGCCTTCTCAAGGTGAAGGCTACCAAACACATGAAAACAGTCAAAATATATACCACCCCCCCTGACTCTTATACTCTGTATACCTGTTATATTACTGGCCCTTGGGCACATTCTTTGCATCATTTCTTTAAGTGTGAAGCCTTTTTTTTTTTTTGGACTGTTACTGCTATATCCTGCATCTTTACACTGCCCAGCAGCAGTTTATACATCGCACGTGTGTATTGTGTATACATGGAGAATTTGTGCAACTTGTCTCTAGGTCTGACACAAAGAGCTGACACTCTAACTATCACGGAACAGGAGATTAATAGGATTCTCTTTAAAACCTCACCAGAGGAAGCATTTGGGCCTGATAGGCCACAAGACTATTTGCAGGAGCAGGAAATGCTCAAAAAGAAGGAAATTGAGCTGTTCGTTCATGGCAGTACGTTATCTGAATATTACAGGCAGAGATTACTACCTCGTGGATTCCGCATCAACAACAGACCCACAATTGGCGCAGATAAGCCTGCATTCTGTGAGAGGTGGTGCCAGGTCCTTAATAGGGCCTCTTTGGACTTGATTATTTTGGTTATTGAGGAGGTGGGGGAACAACTTAGCCACACAAGGAAGGATATACTCAAAGTGGAAATCTTCATTGAATAGTCTAGCACTGGTACGGACGTTGTACAATCATTGGATAGTCTTAAGACCAAGCTGGAAAAAATTAAAAGTGATCTTATTCACTTTAAGAAGGTGAAATTCAAAAAAGTTGTTAATGACTATAAATATGGAAGGGTATACCCGTGGCTGAAGCAAGACCCCAAACAACGCAAGAACCAAAGAGGGAGCGAGACAAAGCCCTCTGTGTAAGGGTGAAACGCGTTGAGGGGGAGACGCTGGTGTAGCTCTGGTGTGTGTTGAATAAAGCTTATTGAAGAGACATCTGGGAGCCTTTTTTCAGACATGCGCAGTTGCGCCGAATCTCCACCATTTTCCATTTTCAATTGTTTCTAGGACTGATTTCAGAAATTCCGTCTGGTTCTCATTTGCTGAATACAGATTGATTAGAGCAATTGCTGAGCCAGAAAGTGAACCATGGATTGCAAGAAATCTACCCTCTAGGTGAGTGCCAACCCCTGCCGGATCAAAATCGCCACTCCTCGTTTCTTGCTGCTGAATGAGGAGTAAAATGCTGATGGAAAAACACTTTTAAATGTATTAGGGGTTTCGTGAACACCGAAATGTGTCCCCTGGAGGAATATAATATGACCACCAGATATTTTAAGCTCTGGAAGAGCAAACCTCCTCTTCTTATTAGTCTGAAGCCCATTCACATTTAGTGAAATGATTTTTATAGAAGTGGGATTAACCATAACTATTAACAAACAAGTTGAACATTAAGACTCCTCCTTTCCCGCTGGAGTAGTCAATACCTATTTTTATTAAATTATCTGAATCTTTATTCATGCCTCTATATAGTCATGACAGCCCTGACGGACCAAGCCAGAGGAGGAGGGAGGGGAAGGGAAGGGAAAAGTGTGAAAGAAAGGGAAAGGCGCTGGGAATATAGCAGTGGGAGAAGAAAGAAAATAGGGCGAAAAAAAAGCCCTAAATAAAGGAAACCAGTCATCCTATAAACTGGATTATAGGGCCCTTTGGAAGCAACATCAGTCCCGGAGTTGCGTGGACCACAAAGGAAGGGATATGGGAACCCTCCTTCTCGCACACTAAACAATTCCCCTTTCTTTTAGTTAAACAGCTCTCCCCCTTAGATAAGAATTTATTAATGATACATTCAGCGGAAGCTATACATCCGGTATTGTTTTACTATCAATTACCCCATAAGTGGAGCTTTTAAGAGGAAGGGGGAGGAGGAATGACAGATGAGAAAAAGCACACATAAACATCTGCTTTTGGAGGGGAAGGGGAGGGGAGGAGAAAGGATGGGAGGAGGAGGAGAGAGGGGGGGAGGGAGGAGAGAGGGGGGAGGGGGAGGAAGGAGGGGAGGGAGGGGGAAGTTAAGATGGGAGGAAAAGAAAAGGGGGAAGGGAGGGACTAAGGGGGGAATGGAAGGAGGAGGAAAAAAAGGGGGGATCAGGAAGACGAGAGAAAGATGGGGGAACTAAAAAGGATATTTTGTATATCAATAGCTTCAGTACAGAGGAGGCTTTGTTTTTTTTATTATTGATAGACCAGCTATCTCATAAAAGTTTCACAGCCATAATCTCAGTCTAGAAAACTCTGAACAAAAAAACCCACTTCAAAAACACTTAGGAGGGAAAGGGCAAAGGGGAGGGGAGAGGGCATGGGGGGAGGGGGATAGGACACAGGGGGAGACAAGGGGATGGGGGGAGATTAAACCTCATCTAAGAGAAAAATCTTAAACAGTTCAAACCTTTTCATACTACTACAAAACATTTTTATGGCACTTCAAAACACTACAAGGAGTCAGACTCTTGAAACAACATAACATGGAAACTTGTCAAGGAAACTCATGGGGACTGTCTAAATAAAAAAACTGGTGCTAATCAATACACATTTCTAATCCCTCCCTTAAGGGGGGGGAGCCTCTTGACCTCCTAGTATTCTTTTCTCCTCTAAGAACCAAAAATCTGGATGGCCGCTCAATATAATAATAAATAACGGGGTTGGAGGAAAATCAAAAACACCTATAGGGCAGGGGCTTGGTCAATGCACTCAGAGAACGAGCATAGATCGCGTCAAGCCCACATACGCCCCACATCAGACCCATACTCAGAACATACAGAGAATTAAAATTATAACAGTAATATAATATATTTAACTATTCTAACTCCCCACAAGTGGGGCTCTTGACCATCCAAAGTTCAACTCCCTTTCTACTACACGAGGTCGGATTCAGCCCACTCAATATTTTTAACAGAACAATAAATAGAAAGTACCGATCAGACCTGAATATTCTGCTGAGAGTGGGGCCTCACATCCGGGTATCACCCAGGGAACTGTCACAGTCCCAAGCCGCAGGTATATGTCAACCATCGAAACAGACCCTATACCGGGGTCCCTCAGCGTCACCCATGGGGAACATAAAATCTATCCATAGAAACGCCTCTGGGACTCAACCATAGTCACATTCCCCGGTCCCCACCACAACCCCCCACCCCCACACAACCCCTGCACCCACACACACTCCCCATGGAGAAAGCCGGTATCCTCGGGATCGACTCCGTTGCTGTTGCTGGTTCACCTCCTCGCATTTAGAATTACAGGCCTCAGAATCCAAATCCTCAGTGAGGCATTCATCTTTTATCAGGTGAGTGGAGCGGGGTCGGCTGGTTCCTCTCTCTTCAGGTAGTAATCAGGGCAAGATCCGGTTGTCAGCGGGAGGCTACAGTAGATCAAATTGAACATAGGCGAGAAAATTAGATAAAGTTATCCTCTCAGTTCTCAGATCTTTGGGAACTTTGCCCTGCCAGCCTCTTTGAGGCCCTGATCAGACCAGCACCATGCTCTGTTCTTTGGGCCCTAGGTTGTTCTCTATTCTGGGGGGGTGGAGGCGTCAGACCCAACGCACGAGCGAATTGATCTATCTCCTCTGGATGTTTGATGGAGAGATGTTTCCCGTTTTTAATCACAATAAGTCTAAACGGGAACCCCCATCTATAGCGCACACCGTCTTCCCATAGAAGCAGGGTCAGAGTTCTAAATTAACAAAGTCTTCCAATAGTCACACTGGACAAATTATTAAATATTTGCAGAGGTTCATTCTGGAAGTGGATGAAATTCTCATCTCTGCAGGATCCAGTTATCCTTTCCTTGGCAGAATACTTATGAAGCCGTATGATAACATCTCTCCTGTGTTTCGGGTCGTCCGACCAAGGACCCAACGCCCGGTGGGCCTGATCAATTTCAAGGTATTTTTTCTCCAGATCCTTGCATATGGTGTTAAATTTTTTTATTAGATAGGGCTGAAGGAGGTCAGTGAGAACCGTTTCCAGGATATTACGAATCCTCAAGTTTTGTCTCCGGTCCCGGTTTTCTTGGTCTTCAAGACCCTCCTTAAGATAATTAATCTTCTGACCCAGGCGCAGGATTTCATCATCCGCCGCTGTCTGTAATTGTAGGGTTTCATCTAGTTTGGCTTCCAATTCTGTTGTCCTCTGAGAGAGGCCATTTATTTCCTCCTTCAGTTCGGTAACAGCCGCTTTCAGATCCAGCTGTAGAGATTGATGCAGCTTTTCATGCATTGCTGTTAGGAGCTCTTCTAGGTACAGTAAGTGCGTGTGATTTCGCCCTCCGCATCCAAGCCTCCAATTGTCCGATCTCAGTCTTTGTTTGTTGAAGCGTGTGACGTGGCGCCATCTTGCTCTCCAGCGGCCATACCCGACCGGGCACTTCCGCTGCGATTGCGAGAAGTGTCATGAGATACCCTGACCGGGCAGCTTTTTTGTTTTGTTCGACATGTCGGGAGGTTTAGCTACACTACGTGGTCCGCTTCTGTAACGTGAGAAAGCTGTGGGGAAAATTAGCTTTTAGGCAATGAGGGTCCCGGGAACACCTTCTCTATCCGACCATTCCGGTTGACGTCACCGGAAGTCACCCCTTAACATTTTTTTTTTTTTTTTTATAACTTCAGATTTTTATTGGTATAAAGTACAGGAACAGTTGATATCATAGCAGGTACATATGCAAATAAAGTGAATTATAAATGCGAATGAATTTATATAATAATAAAAGAATGGCAGTACATTGCGTTATGAATTTTTGGTAACAGGACAACACAAGACAAGACAAGACTAACCGAGACATCACCCGGCCCGCGGTAGATCGACTACTTTCATATTCATAGCTTAAGTATAGCGTGCTGCCGGGTGAGGAGGGGTGGGAGTGACAAGGGGGGGAGAGGGTATTAGGATGGGATGGGTGGGCCTGCCTTTAGGTGCGGGAGGGAAACTCCAAAATATACGGTTATATTTGGGGCTTCTAGACAACATCCTGGGTAGTGTGAAAAAAACACTAGATGGCGCTCTACTGTACCACAAGCAGTGAAAATATTATGCAAAAAATAGTGCAGTGATAACAAAATTCAAATAATAAACAGTGAAATATATTAATAACAGTGAAATAAAGGCAAAAACAACTTATCACTCGACCCCGACAAAAGACTGTTCCAGAAGTCTTGAGCAATAGTATAGAGGAGATTCCAGGGGAGCGTCGCCGTATGCACATAAAAAGAAAAAAACAGTGGATAGTGTAATATTGTAAAAAACAATAAAAAGTGAAAGTGAATAACGAATTCCTACTCACAAAAGTAGCAGGAATATAGGCATGTGAGTGAATAATACTCTGTGATGCAGCTCGTTCCGGAGGTTTGGTATATGGGTCAGCACATCTTGGAAAAATAGAAAACAGCCATAGTGTAGATGGAAATAAACTTTATCTAATAAGTAAGTCAATTGGAGGCTTACGGCTTTAGAAGGAAATACAGCATTGGGGATGTTATCTCAGATACAGCATAGGTCGTCTCGTCTGCTTCTACCCGCTGGCGGCGTCCGCGAACGTCACTTCCGGATCGTGACGTCACTTCCTGCCGGAGCTAAGGATCGTGAGAGTTCCCTTGCTTCTTTCCCTCCTCTACCAAGATGGCGGCGGAAGCCCGACTCGACGCGTTTCGACGTGATGACATCTTCTTCAGGAGTGGCTTATGGGTACTGACAGCTTGGTATATATACCTACTACCTTGCTGTGATAGGTGCTTTACTTATTGACGGCGCGATTGTAAATAACGTTATCCAATCCATACAATAAACAGACTAATACATGTGCACACTATAAGTTAAGACAATAGCAATAAAATAGCATATAGGTCACAATAAGTAAAACTAATAAATATATGCACACTATAAGATAATATCAATAAAATAGCTTATAGGTCACATAGTCTAATGTTAAAAATCTTATTCTAAAATCAACAAACTGATGTATATACACACTGTTGATTAATACAATGATAATAAAATAGCTAATTGTATACCAATTAAAAAGTATAAAAACGTGTTGATGCTGCCCCCAAACAGCATGAACACTCCAGGGTCTAATGCATATTACAAATACAATATAGCAAATTCGACGATTGATGCACTCTGGTGGTGATAAGATGAGAAAGAAACATATTAAGAGATGAACATAATAGAATACAATAAATATAATAAAATTTATAATAATAAAACAGCTAAAAACCAATTTACCAACCGTAAATTTTGTAAATTGGTTTTTAGCTGGAGATCCTTTTATCAATAATTCAATGAACCTAACATGGTGTAGGTCATTGAAGCTAAGTCTGGAAGGGTGATTAGCTTACACCGAATGGACAGATGGTATATATCTGTGTGATGTCCCTAGTCCACTTAAGTTACACCATGTTAGGTTCATTGAATTATTGATAAAAGGATCTCCATAGGGTATATGGGCCTTCTAATCTGGTATTATACTAAAGGGGATTATCTGAGCGACACAGTTCCACATTAAGGTGTTGTAATACCTATATCTCCTCACGAGTGAGGACGATTCTGTTGGTTTGCCTATTAGGGGCTGGCCTTGGATTACATATACTATGCCCCTCTATACAACCCTTTTTTAACCTTCTCTTGTGATTAAAAGGTTTTTAAATACACTCATTACTATCAATCACTGGCTTATCCGAGTGCATTCAAGGAGGAACTTTTTCTTTTTTGTTTGCCTTTCTATTTCCACCCATCTTTTCAATGCAGGGTTGGAATGCCATTGGACAATTTGGCTTAATTGCGCCGCTTTATAGTAGGACCACAGACAAGGTACCGCTAAGCCCCCTGCTGTGGAGGGTCTTTTCATGGTCAATTTGTTTACTCTCGGCTTTTTAACGCCCCATATAAATTTGGAGATATCAGACTGAAACGAGAGTAGATATTTCAGTCTCAGTGGCACTGGCAGTGTTTGGAATAAGTATAGGATACGGGGAAGAAGATTCATTTTGATACTTTGTATCCTACCTATCCAAGAGATTCTCTGGGAGGACCATTTTGAGATGTCAGCTTTTAGTGATTTGAATAGGGGGGGGTAGTTTGCCTTATAAATGTCTCTAACATCCTTAGTAATATGGACTCCGAAGTATTTAATCTGGTTCTGTTTCCAAATTAAATTGAAATTAAGCTTTAGTAGCTTTTCAACCTCTGTGGGGAGGCTGATGTTTAGAGCTTCTGATTTAGATTGATTGATTTTGAATCCAGATATTTTAGTGAATTTGCCTAGCAGATTAAATAGATTTGGCAGAGACGTGAGGGGTCGAGAAAGTAATAATAGAATGTCGTCAGTGTATAGAGCTGCTTTGTGGGATTGTGTGTCAATGTTTACCCCAACTATATCAGGACAGCCACGGATCTGAGCTGCTAAGGGTTCCATACATAGGGCAAACAGGAGGGGGGATAACGGGCACCCCTGTCTCGTGCCACTTTTAATTTGGAATTGGGCAGAAGGAAAGCCCTGGTTTAGGACCCTAGCAGTAGGGCCTGAGTAAAGAGCCATAACCGCTTCACTCACCCTTTCCCCAAATCCAAATGCCCCGAATGTCTCTTTTAAATACGGCCAGTCGATCCTGTCGAACGCTTTTTCGGCATCCAGACTTAACATCATAATTTGTGATTTTCCACTGTTAGCCAATTCAATCAGATCAATGATTCGTCGGGTATTATCCACTGCTTGTCTACCTTTAATAAATCCGACTTGATCTGGATGTATCTGTCTGGGCAGGATCTGACTTAGTCTATTGGCCAGCAGTTTGGCGTAAATTTTAATGTCAGTATTAATCAGGGAGATTGGTCTATAGCTTTTGCAATCCAGCGGATCTTTGCCTGATTTATGGATTAGTGATATAGACACCCGGAGCATCTCTCCGGGGATTGGGGCTCCTGCCAGTATTGCGTTAAACATTCGGAGCAGCCTTGGGGTAAGCACTTTGCGAAACTTTTTATAGTACAGCCCCGAGAAGCCATCCGGGCCCGGGGCCTTTGATGGTTTCAATTCTTTTATCACCGTGGCTAATTCCTCCCCAGTGAAATCCGCCCCTAAGCCCTCTCTTTCCGCCTCAGTGAGCTTTGCCAAATTTGAGTTTGCTAGGAAATCTCCTAGTGACTTACTCGTTTTTGTGGTGTGTGCCACTTTCTCACCGTTGTATAAAGATTCATAGAATTTACCAAATTCATTAACTATGATTTTTGGGTTGGCCGAGGTGGAGCCTGACTTCAATCTAATCGCTTAGATATTGTAGTTGGTCTGTCTGTTACGTAGCAGACGGGCCAGCATCGTATCTGGTCTGTTAGCCTTTTCGTAAAATTTCCTCTTGGACCAACATAACGAATTGTCTGCCCTGGACGTCAAAAGCATATTTAATTCAATCTTAGTATCTTTCAAATCGTTGAGGACCTGCGGATCTGGGTGTTTTTTATATCTCGCAGATAGGGAGCTTAGTTTAGATTGAAGGGTGATAATTTTAGCGTCCCTTTCCCGCTTGCGTCTCGCCGCGACACTTATCAACGTGCCTCTGAGAGTCGCCTTGTGAGCCTCCCATAGAGTTAACTGGGAATCCACAGAGCCTGTGTTGATTTCAAAGAATTGGTTAATTTTTTTACCAATGTGTTTGCATATATCAGGGATTTTTAAGAGGGATTCATTGAGTTTCCAATTTGCTCCCAGCCTGCCATGTTTAATTTGGTTACACCTTAGTTCAATAGGTGCATGGTCTGACCATGAAATATCATGGATTACCGCACGGGCGACCAGCGGGACCAGTCTACTAGAGACGAAGAAGTAGTCGATTCTACTATATGAGTTGTGAGGATGAGAATAGAACGTGTAATCTCTTTCCAGCGGGTGCAGCTCTCTCCAAATATCCGCTAGATGGTTCTTCCGGAGGCGTGAGGTCAGGGAGAGTCTCATTTTTTTGTTACTCTCTTTGGGGGTGCTGGATCTATCCAGTGCTGGCTGAAGGGCTATGTTAAAATCCCCTGCAATAATAATGTGGCCCTGTGCCCTGGTATTCAGAGTTTGGAAGAAGGTATCAAATTTTTTTTCATCTTGCTCGCAGGGAGCGTACACGGCTGCTAGGGTAATAGGTTGCTCATGTATGGAACCCGTTAGAATGATGTAGCGACCTTCCTTATCTTTTTTAACTGTTTTAACATTAAAGGGTATCTTGTTGTGGAAAAGTATAGCAATTCCCCTCTTTTTTTCAGGGGCTGATGAGAGGAAGAACTGCGAGTATTGTTTATCCATGAAACGGGGGGCGCTTTTGTCGCTAAAATGAGTTTCTTGAAGCATCAATATGTCGGCACCCCACTTTTTATATTCTGTAAATGCTATCTTGCATTTTAAGGGGCTGTTGAAACCCTTTACATTATGTGAATTGATGTTAAGGGCCATCTAGTGGTCGTGGGTGTGTAGAGCATATCATGAGCCATAGTCTTACCCCGTTTCTAGGGCCGAGATATCCGTCTGATGGTTGACTGATGATGTGGAGATGTCTTTGCCGCATATTCTCTTGCCGCCCGTTCCTCTTTCTTCTGGGGGGGATGGGGGAAATGGGAGGCCATTGCCCAGGGAGGGGGGACACGAGAAGGTAGGAAGGGGCAGGGAAACATATAACACATAACGAACAAAGAGACAACAATGACAGCGTAAACAGTGTGTTTCTGACAGTGAATATACATAGAAGTGAGAAGATCTCGTCTGGGGTGGACCCAGGAAGATCCTTATGCCCATAGGTATGGCCGGACAGACCGTCCGTAACGGTGGACTTGTCTGTGTCCGAGGGACCAGCCTCATATGGCTAGAAAACGACCCATTACCGGGGAATGAGTCGAGATAGGAGAAGCCTGCAGCAGGGGTAGTACCCGCCAGCGCATCTTAAAGCAATATATATATAAACTTGTACCAGCAATTCATCGACTAATAACTTTTGTAGATAATAAAAACTTTTACAAACACCTCAAACGACAACACTCAGAGGGGTATCGTGAGTAGCTATAGGGATGTGTAGGAAATCCCACCTCTAAACCTCCCCTCTGAATCTTACATACCTTAACCTTTACCCCTATATGACATTTCCGTGTAAAGCTTAACTACAAACTAACCTGTGGCTAACTTAAGCTCCGCCTAGTATCCGTCTCCTAAACCGTTCGGTCTGATTTAATAGCATACTGCAGCCCTTCTGTCTCCCCCCCACCCCCACCCGTCTCCCCCCCTCCCGACTCTCACCCCCCCTCCCCTCTTTTCTGTCACTCTCCTTATCATTTGGGAAACATCATTTGAGAAAATATTTGGCCTGAATGCAGCACAGATATTCCTATTAATTCAAAGTGCCTAATTTGCAGACTGAGTAATTGCAAAGGTACAATGCTACATTAATTTCACATGAGCTAAATAGATAGGAATATCGAAGCTGGACAGAAGAGAACCTGCTGTGCAGTTCCCTGTGCAGTGAGTGGCAGGTAAGAGAGGTATAGCCACCCTAAGTAGTCCTTCCTCAGTTCTCGGTGTTAGCAATGGAAAGAAAGATGCCTAAAGATGTTCCGTAGTTACAAAGAATAAGGATTTCAATTAGCCATTCTTCCCTTTCCATTTTCTGGGGTTCTAAAGGTGAAATTCCAGGGTACAGAATGGCTGAAAACTCATAGGTCTCTTCTTTGTGTACAATGTCAGTAGATTACATTTTATTTGTTTGTCCACAACCACCGTTGGGGCTAATACCCCTTTCACCCACCCCCGCTACCCACAATAAAAAAAATTCACACACAGCAGCCACCCAAAAAATAAATAAATAAATCTAAATAAATAAATAAATACATGAATATAAATAAATAAATAAATATATATATATATATATATATATATATATATATATATATATATATATAACAACAACCCCTATAACCCCTAACATACAGTACATATAATGTAGATGCACATCAATGATACTATAGGCATGAATGTATTTTTAATAATATTGTACAGTGAGCATGGGGTTCCCTGAGTCACAAATCAAAGCTCAGGGGACCCCCTGCTCCTGCACAATATTATTAAAATACAGAAATGCTGTTTCATTACCTTATCTGATAGCCGCTAAGGCAATGAAGGGTTAAGGCAGAATAGTATGTTTATTGGGGACATTTGCCCCCAATAAACATTGCAATAAACAACATACAGTACACCCCCTGTGTATTTAAAATACATAAACAACAATAAATACATTAAATACATATTTTTAACATAACTGTTCCCTTTTGGTTATAACCCCACCTCCTTGACTGTAATCTGTGTAAGGCCCCTCCCCCTAATGTGTCTGTTAAATCTCCCTGATTTAACAGTAATCTGTGTAAGGCCTCCTCCCCCTAATGTGTCTGTTAAATCTCCCTGCCTGTGTTCCTGTGAGTGCAGTTTATGTAAATGTGGGGAGGGGGATCCCGATGTGCATATCATGCAGCGCCTCACTGCCAATGGCCCACCCCGTGAGGCCTAACCACCCTCACCCACTACCCACAAGGGAGGCCTACCCACATACCGTTCCCATCCTGCCCATGGCCCCTCCGCTGCTGCAAAACAGACGCAAAAATTAAAACATCCAAAGTAATGTCCCCTAACCCCTTAATCACCATAGCGGTTATTAACCGCTACAGTCATTAAGGGGTTATCCCACCCTCACCCACCACTCGGGATGCCTACATACCCTCCCACACTAACCCCCCACCCCGTGACGCCTAACCACCCTCACCCACTACCCACAAGGGAAGCCTACCCATAAACCATTGGGGAACCCCCCCAGCCCCAGTACCCACAATAAAAACAAAACAGTGTCCCACAATTAACATCATTATATTTATTAAATACATTACCCACCCCCTGTGCACCCCCATAAATACAATATTTATCCTTTTACAAACAGGGTTCATAACGCAGCCCCACGCGAGTCCCCAGTGGGCTGGCGGGGCACCTGACAGACCTACAGGGTACCAGCAGCCCTTTTCAAACAGGTTCTGGAGGCCTGCTGGTGGGTCCCGCCAGCACCATGGCCCCCAGGTGGTCTCCTTGGGTCACCGTGGGCTACAATTGGGTCCCCACGGTAAGCCCAAGGATGTCTGGGAGCCCCGGGTCAGACCCACAGGTGTCTGCGGGGCCTCGAGTGGTTCCCACGGGGGCCTAGGGAACTCACGAGTGCTCACTACGGGTCCACGGTGCCCACACAGAAGTGGGACCACACATCTTCATCCCCGCACCTTTGGGTCGGCGGTGCCCCCACAGATGTGAGGCCACCGCTTCATCCCCGCAGACTACGGGTCCGCGGTGCCCCCACAGATGTGAGGCCACCGCTTCATCCCCGCATGTGTCATCCGTGGAACCACCAGCCTGATACCCGTGAGATACCTGAGGAGACCCGCAGGTGGTCTCCAGAGGTCCCACGCAGAACCACGGAACAAACCCTGAATGTAAAAAAAATAAACCTGGCCAATACATTCAATACATACACACCCTCCCCCCCCCCAACACCTACAGTACAATAATGTGCAAATTAACAATTATCCAGATATGGATAATAGATTAATTGCCCATTATTAAAAACATTAACTAGCATATTCAAATAAATAAAGTACTACTGACCTCATCAATAAGAAGTCTCCGTCGCCAGCAACATCCTTGTCTTGCCCACAAAATACATAGCAAATACAAAGCCAATGCATTGCAAGTACATTCAGATATCAATTAACCCCTTAACACCTTATTGGATAATAACCACAAAGGTAATTAAGGGGTTAAGCCACACTGGCCCGATACCCACCCTTCACCCATGAATTTGTACAGTGGCTTCATCATGCAAATATATATATATATATATACTGTATATACTGTATATATATATATATACACAGAGAGAGAGATATATATATATACAGTATATACACACACATGATGAACCAATATACAAATAAATGTAGAAGGGTTATCAAAACCATACTGTACTACAAATAACACTTCTCCATACAGACACACTACATTAAAATGAATTTCCTTTAATAATCCTAACTGATCTTACAATCTAAATCATCAAATGCCAATCAAAAGCCACAAATGCCACTGAAAAACCTAACATTCCAATCAATACATTGCATTTACATTGTATGTATGATGCATAAAATCTATGCACCATATGCATTCTGCAAATGAATGTTAACAATATCATTGCA
Organism: Ascaphus truei; assembly: GCF_040206685.1. Taxonomy (NCBI): domain Eukaryota; kingdom Metazoa; phylum Chordata; class Amphibia; order Anura; family Ascaphidae; genus Ascaphus; species Ascaphus truei. The sequence continues at coordinate 139,795,973 of NC_134485.1, read as the reverse complement.
AGCAAAATACAAATACCTCCAAACAAGTAAACTATTTTAACCAATCAAGTAAACAAAAATCAATTAGCATTCATTATTTACATCCCTAAACAATTGACAGTCCATCCCGAACAATTAAACAATTAACTATTTCAAGCCTGGAGCAGAACAATTTAGCATGTGAAAAAATATAAGTACCAATCAGAATACAAAATTTAAAACCAAGGCTAACCCTGACCACAAGCACACAATACAATACCAAGGATTGCATCTATCTAATTATAAAAAAACATTATACACACATTGAAGCATAGCAGCATAGCCAAATTAATTTAAAACACATCAAATCAAGCTTTTAAAATAACATCATTTCTTACCCTGTATGTATATATCTCTCTCTAGACATATATACATACATACATACAGTGGCAAGAACTGATATACCACAAATAAATAAATACACATGTTAAAAAAAACTTTTAAAAAACTTACAAGCACAATTAAATACATTTCTTTAGTTCACTTACCATTACTTGGCCCCACCGACTCCCGTTGAACACCTTACTCACGAATCAATCCACCAGGCACAGGAACCCATAAAATAATAAACCATAAAAAAATAAACATTACACTAAAAATCCAAATCAATCCACGGGTCTTCTATTTGTAATCCATCTTCATATGTATTCTTCTTTCTTCTATCTTCTTCCGGGCGGGTTCTTCTTTCCATCTTTGGCCACGCCCTGGCCTTCTTCTTCTGTAGGAGGTCCTTCCTCCTCGGCGGCTGGCTTCAAAATGAGATGACATAGGCTTTTAAAGGCCTATGACGTCACATTTTCATCATATGGTTCCCACGGCCCTGATTGGGCCGTGAAAACCATGTGTTTTGGCCGATAAAAATAAAAATGATGACGTCACTTAAAGGCAATGAAAGCACAGCCAATCAGAATGGTTTTGCTTCAATTGCCTTTAAGATGACGTCATGAAAAGAAATATGGCCGTCCTCACATGGTACGGTAGCCAATCAGAGCGTGGAATCTCCATCCCTACTCTGATTGGCTCTAGTATACCATGTGACAGAGGCTTGGGGGAGAACAGATGTGACATCATTGAAAGCTTGTCACATGGTACTAGAGCCAATCAGAGTAGGGATAGACTTCCCACGCTCTGATTGGCTGCCGTACCATGTGACAGGCTTTCAACGACGTCACATCCGTTCTCCCCCAAGCCTCTGTCACATGGTATACTAGAGCCATTCTGATTGGCTTTGCTTTCATTGCCTTTAAGTGACGTCATCCTTTTTTTTTTATCGGCCAAAACACATGGTTTTCACGGCCCAATCAGGACTGTGGGAACCATGACGAAAATGTGACGTCATAGGCCTTTAAAAGCCTATGTCGTTTCATTTTGAAGCAAGACGCCGAGGAGGAAGGACCTCCGGAGAAGAAAGAAGACCAGGGCGTGGCTGAAGACGGGAAGAAGACCCCAGAAGAAGATAGAAGAAAGAAGAATACAGATGAAGATGGATTACAATTAGAAGACCAGTGGATTGATTTGGATTTTTGGAGTTTAATGTTTATTTTTTTAAGGTTTTTTATTTTATGGGTTCCTGTGCCTGGTGGTTTTGTTCATGAGTAAGCTGTTCAACGGGAGTCGGTGGGTGCAAGTAATGGTAAGTGAACTAAAGAAATGTATTTAATTGAACTTGTTAATTTTTTTACATGTATTTTTTTACATGTGTATTTATTTTTTTGTGGTATATCATTTCTTGCCACTGTATGTATGTATGTATATATGTCTAGAAAGATATATACATACAGGGTAAGAAATGATGTTATTTTAAAAGCTAGATTTGATGTGTTTTAAAGTAATTTGACTATGCAGCTATGCTTAAATGTGTGTTTAAATTATTTTAACATTAGATAGCTGTAATCGTTGCTATTCTATGTTGTACTTGAGGTCAGGGTTAGCCTTGGTTTTAAATTTTGTATGCTTGTTGGTACTTATATTTTTTCTCAGACTAAATTGTTAAGTTCCAGGCTTGAATTAGTTAATTGTTTAATTGTTAGTGATGGAATGTAAATTGTGTAGGGATGTCATTAATGAATGCTAATTGATTTATGTTTACTGGATTGGTTAAAATAGTATACTTGTTCGGAGGTATCTGTAGTTTGCTTGCAATGTTATTGTTAACATTCATTTGCAGAATGTATATGGTGCTTAGATTGTATGCATCATATATACAATGTAAATGCAATGTGTTGATTGTCATTTGAGGTTTTTGATTAGCATTTGATGTTTTTGATTGAAAGATCTGTTAGGATTATGAAAGGAAATTAATTTTATTGTAGTGTGTCTTTATAGAGAAGTGTTATTTTGAGTACAGCATGGTTTTGATAACCCTTCTACATTTATTTGTATATTGGTTCATCGTGTGTGTGTATATATATATATATATATATATATATATATATATATATATTTGCATGATGTAGCCAATGTTCAAATTCATGGGTGAAGGGTGGGTATCGGGTCAGTGTGGCTTAACCCCTTAATTACCTTTGCGGTTATTATCCGATAAGGTGTTTAAGGGGTTAATTGATATCTGAATGTAATTGCAATGTATTTGGCTTTGTATTGGCTATGTTTTTTGTGGGCAAGACAAGGATGTTGCTGGCAACGGAGACTTCTTATTGATGAGGTCAGTAGTACTTTATTTATTTGATTATGCTAGTTAATGTTTTTAATAATGGGCAAATAATCTATTATCCCTATCTGGATAATAGTTATTTTGCACATTATTGTACTGTAGGTGTTGGGGTGGGGGGGGGGGGGTTATGTATTGAATGTATTGGCCAGGTTTATTTTTTTTACATTCAGGGTTTGTTCCGTGGTTCTGCGTGAGACCTATGGAGACCACCTGTGTTTTCCTCGGGTATCTCACGGGTATCAGGCTGATGGTTCCACGGGTGACACATGCGGGGATGAAGCAGTGGCCTCACATCTGTGGGTGCCCCGCGGACCCGTAGTCTGCGGGGATGAAGCGGTGGTCCCACATCCGTGGGGGGCACCGCCGACCCATAAGTGCGGGGATGAAGCGGTGGTCCCACATCTGTGGGGGCACCGCCGACCCATAGTGAGCACTCGTGTGTTCCCCAGACCCCCATGGGAACCACCCGAGTCCCCGCAGACACCTGTGGGTCTGACCCGGGGCTCCCAGACATCCTTGGGCCTACCGTGGGGACCCAATTGTGGCCCACGATGACCCAAGGAGACCACCTGTTTAAAAAGGGCTGCTGGTACCCTATAGGTACCTCAGGTGCCCCGCCAGCCCACCGGGGACTCGCGTGGGGCTGCGTTATGAACCCTGTTTGTCAAAAGGATAAATCTTGTATTTATGGGGGGGGCACAGGGGGTGGGTAATGTATTTAATAAATATAATGATGCTTATTGTGGGGCTGTGTGTTTTTTTTATTTTGGGTACTTGGGGTGGGGGGGGGTATTTTCCCCAACGGTATGTGGGTAGGCCTCCCTTGTGGGTAGTGGGTGAGGGTGGTTAGGCCTCACGGGGTGGGGGGTTAGTGTGGGAGGGTATGTAGGCGTCCCGAGTGGTGGGTGAGGATGGGTTAACCCCTTAATGACTGTAGCGGTTAATAACCGCTATGGTGATTAAGGGGTTAGGGGACATTACTTTGGATGTTTTAATTTTTGTGTCTGTTTTGCAGCAGCGGAGGGGCCATGGGCAGGATGGGAATGGTATGTGGGTAGGCCTCCCTTGTGGGTAGTGGGTGAGGGTGGTTAGGCCTCACGGGGTGGGCAATTGACAGTGAGGCGCTGCATGATATGCACATTGGGATCCCCCTCCCCACATTTACATAAACTGCACTCACAGGAACACAGGCAGGGAGATTTAACAGACACATTAGGGGGAGGGGGCCTTACACAGATTACAGTCAAGGAGGTGGGGTTATAACCAAAAGGGAACAGTTATGTTAAAAATATGTATTTAATGTATTTATTGTTGTTTATGTATTTTAAATACACAGGGGGTGTACTGTATGTTGTTTATTGCAATGTTTATTGGGGGCAAATGTCCCCAATAAACATGCTATTCTGCCTTAACCCTTCATTGCCTTAGCGGCTATCAGCTATGGTAATGAAGCAGCATTTCTGTATTTTAATAATATTGTGCAGGAGCAGGGGGTCCCCTGAGCTTTGATTTGTGGCTCAGGGAACCCCACGTTCACTGTACAATATTATTAAAAATACATTCATGCCTATAGTATCTTTGATGTGCATCTACAGTATGTGTACTGTATGTTAGGGGTTTTAGGGGTTGTTGTTATATATATATATATTATATATATATATATATATATATATATATATATATATATATTCATGTATTTATTTATTTATTTAGATTTATTTATTTATTTTTTGGGCGGCTGCTGTGTGTGAATTTTTTGTATTGTGGGTAGCGGTGGTGGGTGAAGGGGGTATTAGCCCCAATGGTGGTTGGGGAGGGCTTGCGGGGGGGTAGCGGGAGGGGTTAACACCTTCATGACCGTAGCGGTATTAACTACTACGGTCGTGAAGGGGTTAAGTGCACCCGCAACCCCCCCGCAAGTCCTAAACTCACACCAAGGGCCAAATACCCCCTTCACCCACCCCCGCTACCCACAATAAAGCGGGCACGGTGGGTTAACCCCTTCATTGCCTTAGCGGCTATCAGCTATGGTAATGAAGCAGCATTTCTGTATTTTAATAATATTGTGCAGGAGCAGGGTGTCCCCTGAGCTTTGATTTGTGGCGCAGGGAACCCCCTGCTCACTGTACAGTTTTATTAAAAATACAGAAATGCTGCTTCGTTACCATAGCACATAGCCACAAAGGTAAGGAACGAGTGTTTATTGATATGGGTGTTTTATTTATACTGTAGATGTGCAGAGGGTCTCCGGAGCGGAACCGCTTTGGTTTTAGGTCCGGGGAACCCCTGCTTCCCGAGATACAGGCCCCTTAAGGGGGTGCCGGTATCCCTCTGCTTTGTTTACATTCCGCGGTCACGTGATTGGGACCTTTAAATGCAGAGGGATACCGGCACACCATAAAGGGGCCTGTATCTCGGGAAGCAGGGGGTCCCGGACCTGAAACCAATGCGGTTCAGCTCCGGAGACCCCCTGCACATCTACACTATGAATAAAAATGTATTTTAAATAATTTTTAATGTGCCGATGTTTGCGCAGAGAGAGCAGCGGATCTCTCTCTGCTGCAAACACATCTCGCCCCCGCCGGCCTATAGTATCATTGATGTGCATATACAGTACTGTATGTGTATGTTAGGGGTTATAGGGGTTGTTGTTATACAGTATATATACAGTATATATACTGCATTACAATTCATGAATTTCTGCCATCTGGCGGACACGCGAAGCATTGCAGCCTAGTAAATCCTGAACCATTATCAATTAACATATCAACCGCGCGTCAGCCGGGCATGACCCGCGGCTGGGAACGCAAAAGGAACGCGGCATGCACCAGGTGAACAGCGTCGCATTCCAGGAACAAGCCAGGGAAAAAACGGTGATTTGTTAGAATAAAGTCTGCCGCAGCAGTATCTCTCTCCCCCTCCCTTCCTTATCTCCCCCTTCCCTCCTTCTTATCTCTCCCCCCCCTTCTCTCTTGTATCACCCCCCCTTCTATCTTGTATCTCCCCCCTTCTCTCTTGTATCTCCCCCCCTCCCCTCATGTATCTCCCCCACTCCCCTCATGTATCTCCCCGCCTCCCCTAGTGTTTCTCCCCCCCTCTCCTCATGTATCTTCCTCCCTCCCCTCTTGTCACTCCCCCCTCCCCTCTTGTCACTTCCCCCCCCCCCGAGCGTCACCCGGTCCCGGCCCCGATGTCAGCGCCGATGTTAGAAGCGGCGGGGCGGGACCGGAGGAGGAGAGGCCGCTATCCTGGAGGTGGCGTCGGGAGCGCGGCCAGCGGGCCCACGCCTCTCCTCTCCCCGGAGGTACCCGCACCGCTCAGGAGGGTAGCCGGTCGCCCTTCCGGGACCCGCATGCGCATGCCAGTGCCGAAGCCGGAAGCGGCGGAGCGGGACCAGAAGTGGAGAGGCCGCCATCTTGGAGGTGGCGTCGGAAGCGTGGCCAGCGGGCCCGCGCCTCTCCTCTCCCCGGAGGCACCCGCACCGCCCAGGAGGTAAGCCGGTCACCCCTCCGGGACCTGCGGCGGGGCACCAGGCACATCCCGTCCGTGCCCGCAAACGCGTGTCCGTGGGGTGCCGGAAGTGGAGGGAGCGGGACCCGAAGAAGAAGGGCGGGACTGGAGGAACACTGGCGGCCGACATCCAGGAGGTTGGTGATGACGTCAGGGGTGCGGCCAACGGGTTCGCGCCTCTCCTCGGAGGTTCCTGCTCAGACCAGCAAGAAGAAGGGGGGAAGATGGCCACTATTTAAAAATCCGCAACGGATCACCAGGTACGTCCATGACGATGCCTCCCGGCAGCCCGTCTGTGCTCTGGGCCTTCTGATCTGGGCAGTAGGGATGTTTTCTCTAGGCGAAACAGGGGTAGCTCAGCTTTCCAGGAGTGTCATTTTTGGCCAACAGGGTATGTTTACAGGTTTTGCTAACATGGAATTGTCTTTAGCTTTTAGCGTTGATGAAGGGCGGCCATGGAACCAGCCCTTCTCCAGGAGGTCACCGGTGCCAAACCCCGCCGTGAGGAAGGCCGTGGGGAGGACCCAGGGTTCTTCAAAGACTGCTCAAGGCCCAACCTGCGCAGAAAAGCTTCACCCTCCTCTGGTCTTTTAAAGGTATGTGGGGTGCCATTTTTTATCACCAGCAGAGCGAAGGGGAATAGCCAGCGATACTTTATGGTGTTGTCCCGCAGCGCTTTTGTGACCGGCCATAAATTCCTCCTCCTGGCCAACGTAGCTGGGGCCAAATCCTGAAATACTTGGAACTGGACCTCGTCAAATTCAGTGTATTTTTGGTTCCTGGTCTTTTGGGATATTGTTTCCTTCGTTTTAAAATAATGAAAATGGACAATAATGTCTCTGGGGGGGTCTCCTTGTTGGGGGCGGGAGCGGAGCGCCCTATGGCACCTATCCAGGTGTCTATCTGTTTCAGATCTGTCTGGAATTAGGTGTTCAACCCAGCGTGTGATGAAGTCCTCTGGGTCTGTTACAGCTTCCGGTACCCCCCTGATACGGAGGTTGTTTCTCCTGTCCCTGTTGTCGGAGTCTTCCAGCTTGTCCCCTATCTCCCGCACCTGGGCTGACAGGGAGGCAACCTCAGCTTTAGTTTGCTGCAGGGCTGATATAGTTTCATCAGATTTTACCTCCAGCGTGTTGGTCCGTTATCCCAGGGCATCCAGGTCTTTGTGTAGGGCCCATAGTTCAGACTTGAAAAATGTCCTCATTTCCCCACATAATTCTTGTATGTCCTTAACCCTGGCCCACTCCTGGTCTCCAGCTCCTGCGGGTGGTCTGTTAGACCCCGGTTCTGTGTCCGTGACCGTGTCGTCATTGGGCAATTGGGGGGGAGGTCTGTCCTTGTTCCTGCTCTCCTTGCTTTTCCCGCCTGTTGCCATTGCTGCAGGGGACTTGCAAGGGGTTTTATGGAAGTAGTTTGCTACTGAAGTGACTTTTCTGCCCCTTCTTGTGGTCAGCGGCATCCCCCGCTGTTCAGATACTTGAGGGTGTCTTTTTTTGTAAATTTTCGTGCCAAAAATGCTGATATTTAGTTAGTTGTTAGTTAGTTAGCACTGACGGGCTGGAGCTCAGCTAACAAGCATCCATGCACCACAGCTCCCAAGTTCCGCCTCCTTAATTTTTTATTAATAGATATTGGTTATTTTTTGAGAGTGTGTTTTATCACTTTCTACACATTCATATTTTATCTTGTACTTATTATTATTCACATTGTTTGATATTATTATATCATTACATTTCACATATAGGGAGGGAGCTTGAGAAAGGACCGGGAGGTCCAAAACGTCGCTTCTTTTTTCCTGCTGTTACCCCTGATGCTTGTGTTTCTACATTAAATTGTTTTTGCATTTGAATTGGTGAGTGCTTCGGATTTTGTACATCAGGATTGTGTCTATTTTTGCTGCTGGATGGTGATCCTGGTTGCACTGCTTGCACCACAACTGACCAGATAAGTTGCTTTCCTTTAACTTTCCCCTATTGAGTGCCCTGAACATTCTTGTGTGTATATATATGGTAAACCCCATCCTTTCGCTTCATTACGTAGCCAGTTAACCAACCCCACACTGATGAGACCCATTAAGGTCGAAACAGCTGTCTGTGGGTGGGTTTTCTGGCAATGCATCTTAACCCTGACTGTGCTCAAAGCTGTGACCATGCAGCAAGCTTAAGCCTATAGGGAAACAGTCACAAAAAGCTGTATGGTGCTCCAACGTGAGCCATCCCCCCAATCAGTCAGTCATCCCCCCACCTCACCCACTCAGTCAGTCATCCCCCCACCCCACCCAGTCAGTCAGTCAGTCATCCCCCCACCCCACCCAGTCAGTCATCCCCCCACACCACCCAGTCAGTCATCCCCCACCCCACCCAGTCAGTAAGTCATACCCCCACCAAGTCAGTAAGTCATACCCCCCCACCCAGTCAGTCAGTCCCCCCCCCACCCAGTCAGTCAGTCATACCCCCCCACCCAGTCAGTCAGTCCCCCCCCACCCAGTCAGTCACTCCCCCCCCCAGTCAGTCACTCCCCCCCCACCCAGTCACTCCCCCCCACCCAGTCAGTCAAAAGTCAGTCATCCCACCCCCCTGCCCCCTGCCCAGTCACCCCACCCAGTCAGACAGTCAGTAATCCCCACCCAGTCAGACAGTCAGTAATCCCCACCCAGTCACAGTCAGTAATTCCCACCCAGTCAGACACCCCGTCACCCCACCACTCCACATCACCCCACCCAGTCACCCCATCCAATCACACAATCCCCACACCCAGTCACCCCATCCCCACACCGTCACCCCATCCCCACACCGTCACCCCATCCCCACACCGTCACCCCATCCCCACACCGTCACCCCATCCCCACAACCCAGTCATCCCATCCCCACACCCAGTCACCCCATCCCCCCACAGTCACCCTCTCTCCGTCTCTCACCCTCTCTCCGTCTCTCACCCTCTCTCTCTCGGTTTCTCCCTCTCTCGGTTTCTCCCTCTCTCGGTTTCTCCCTCTCTCGGTTTCTCCCTCACTCTCTCTCACCCTCTCTCTGTCTCTCTCTCACCCTCTCTCCGTCTCTCTCTCACCCTCTCTCCGTCTCTCTCACCCTCTCTCCGTCTCTCTCTCACCCTCTCTCCGTCTCTCTCTCACCCTCTCTCCGTCTCTCTCTCACCCTCTCTCCGTCTCTCTCTCACCCTCTCTCTCACCCTCTCTCCATCTCTCTCACCCTCTCTCCGTCTCTCTCACCCTCTCTCTCCGTCTCTCTCACCCTCTCTCTCCGTCTCTCTCACCCTCTCTCTCCGTCTCTCTCACCCTCTCTCTCCGTCTCTCTCACCCTCTCTCTCCGTCTCTCTCACCCTCTCTCTCCGTCACTCTCACCCTCTCTCTCCGTCTCTCTCACCCTCTCTCTCCGTCACTCTCACCCTCTCTCTCCGTCTCTCTCACCCTCTCTCTCCGTCTCTCTCACCCTCTCTCTGTCTCACCCTCTCTCTGTCTCACCCTCTCTCTGTCTCACCCTCTCTCTGTCTCACCCTCTCTCTGTCTCACCCTCTCTCTGTCTCACAATCTGGATCTGGATATTTTATTTACCCTGTATATCTTAACTGCCCTATACTACACCGAAATAACCTATACTGCTTTCTTCCAAATCTGATTCAAGCTTCACACGGAAGACATCGGAACCCCCCTTAACCCAGAAGACAGGTAGGGAACACCTCCCCTCCAATGTATAACATTGCGGAAATGAGGTACCTGGACATTGAGGGTCTGCGGATCAGGTAAGATCCCAGGTGGGATTGCTGCTTTAAATATTGTGAAGCAGGGGCATCCAGGCACTAGTTAAGGGGTGCAGGAAACTAGTCATTCACATCTGGCTTTTTTTTCTAGATTCGACATTTATACACACACACACACACACATATACACACACACGGACTAATTGTAGTATAATGTAATACAATAAATAAACTTATGTCAAAAACGAATGTTCTTACTAGGAATTGATTACATTTATTTCATTTATGTTTTTTTTTAAATGCGGGGCTGGGGGCGGGATTGGAGGCGGGGTTGGGGGCGGGACTAGAGGCGGGGTTGGGGCGGGACTAGGTGGCGAGTAGATTTTTTGGTTCGGCGAGTAGATTTTTGGGTGATTTGTCAAGCACTGTATATATATATATATATATATATATATATTTATATATATTTATTTATATGGAAAACAATGCATTCGGCGAAAGAAGATATCACATATGATGAAGAATACTAGGTCATATAACTGTAAGATAGGCTGGGAAAGTATTATTCACTAGACAGTATGTAGATAAAAATGATGTATATAATAACACCAGAGAAAGTCAGTGTAAACAATCACATACTGTATAGTGACTCATCTTCTTTCCTCCAAGATAATGTCCCACAGTAATATTTTCACAGTCTTGTATTCCAAAAATGAAGTAACAAGCAGATGGAATACATTTCCCTCCAGTGATATTTGAATTGTCTCCTCATACTGTAGCAACTCGAGTCCCCCTGTATAACAGGTGTCGCGTATCCAGATAAAACAATATACCCTGCTTTTCCTGGTCTCTAAAGTCAAATTAGAGGCATATCTTGTATTGGTAACAGAAGAAAGCTAAAGGTAGTAATAGCTACCCAACTTAATTGGTGACTTCAGGCGAACGCAGGAGTCCTTTTGGTCATTGGCACTCTAACAGCGTTCTGGTGCTCTATGTCACGACCTCCGACTCCCTTCGGTACACAGAACCCCCTCTCTCCTACGTCAGTTATTAACATATTGGGTTATAACTTGTGATAACCAGCATTAGGGCTGCATATTGATTCACTAGCTCACCATTCGTAATTTGCGCAATTGATTTAGCCTTTGCTTAAAAGCTGTGTTTAAAGCAGCATCCATTGGATTAAGGGTCGCTCGTGTAATATGAGCTTGAGACAAAAGGTGGCACTGTGTGCTCATTTGCATGTCATTTCCCAGAATCCCTTGCTGCAGTGGAAGTGCTGTGTGCTGGGTGATAATGGTGAAAGGCAGGGTTGCAGACCTGCCTAAGACATGCAAATGAGCATACAGTATATTTACATTTGATATATATATATATATATGTATATATATATATATATATATATATATATATATATATTCCAAAAAATGGGGGAAAGGCGGGGGGAGGGGTGGGAAAGAAAAACCTCGCATCTACTTATGCAAAATTCACGCCACCATAAGCCAAAGAAAATAAATTATTAACTTTTCATAAGTAAGGTTTGGCGGTGCTCACGGGTTGTGGGTAATATGAGTGAAAAAGAGAAAAAGTAACCCGTAAGGGAGCACTCAGGTATGCAATTGATGTATTTAGTTTATTTAATTTGACACAGTGCAAAAAGGGATAGATAAACAGTAAATGATTAAAAACACTTAAAAAATAGACATGGACCCCTGTCACGGGTGCTACCCTTAAATACAAGTGAACAACACTATGGAACGGTTAAAATCGTCAACCATAAGCATGAAAAGGATAGTGACTCAGAAAACACTAGGGTAAATCAAAATGTCACAGCAGGTTAATGGGTTCTCAGGCACCTATACAAAGCTAAGTTATACACACTATACACCAAAAAATGGACTAATCAAAATATTAATGACAGTCTCGAAGCGTCCCACATCTACATGAACATACAGTGTATATGGTTAATACCAGCAGAATAAGTATGTCACTTGTAGGAACAGGTGGTGAGATAAATGAATGACCCTAAATGTCTAGAGCAGTAGAGTGTGTTAATAGCATATAAAGGAAAATGCCTGATAAACGCCTATTGAATAACCTGGTGTTTGAAGTCAGTGTCCCTAATGAAAATAAAGAATAAATTGTCACAGTCCAAAAAAATTTTGTTGCACAGGTTCAGGGTAGCATAATTACGTGAGCCATGGGTCAGGGGTCCTGTCTAGCACCCCCACTCCGACGCGTTTCGTCCAGAGACTTTGACTAGGAGTGGTGAGGGAGCTGAAGCTGGGGACTGTTTATGTAGGGATATTATTCGCGCCAAAATCGGATGCGAGCGGCAGCAGCTGCGAGTGTTTGAGGAAAGTTACTTCCTGTATGCCATGTCTGCGTGTCATGCTGGCACGCATAGTGTCCGCGCGGTGTAGTCTGCGCATGCGTGGCTTGTAAATGCCGAGTTCTACAGTTATATCTACTGCGCATGTGTGTAAGGCGGCCTGCCCCCCTCCATGTCTAATATGCAAGTGCATAGAGCCTCACGATACTCTAATGGTGTGTGTTAACTAGGATCGCGCATCGCGCATGCGCGCTAGGCATATCTATAGATCCGTGCGGTTCTGCACTATGACACCAGTCTAACATAAGTATGGAGGCAGAAGCAGATGTCTATTGTCACATATGTACAAGATATTGATAAAGTCAATGTAATTATAGTACACATGTGTTAGACAGAGCCGCAGCAAGCCTGATTCAAAACGAAACTAAGTGGTACCACAAAAAGCACCAGTGTCTGGGCATTACAACAACGCTACCTAAATGAAAGGAAGCTGCAGTATACCTGCATATAGTTATCTTAGAGTGAACTATAAGCCCTCAGTAATGGGGACGACTAACAAGACTGAGCCAGCCTTGTGTATTACAGAAACAATGGGGAAAGGAAATGAAAAACATGTATGCCATATATCAAAATGGTCAAAGTTTGACGAAGTCCAGTCAGTAATGCTTGAGTCTATAATGTCCATTTCTCTTCATAACTCCTGAAGTGTGCCATGAAAATTTGTACCCAATATGATCAAACTGTGAACGTTCTGGCATCCACAGTTAAGGTCAGCGCATGGGGGTAAATTCCTTCCATGTGGTCGCTGATGACTTGTAATGTCTCTGGGTTATATTAGTCAAACGATATTGTCCAATATTATGTTGTTTATGCATCAGGTGAAGACTTGATTGCATGGGTGTAACGTCTTGGCAAGATGTGTTCCAAAATCCATAGTTGATATGGTCAGTGGTCAAGAAGATCTCTAGCTTTGTCCTCTCAGTAGCATGTAGTATCTAAAAGATTAGACAAAATACATGCAGTAAGTGCACTCATCAGGTTGAATATAGAGCATTTTACCTATATACAGGCAGAGTTTGAACAGTGTATTACAAAAACATGGCGTAGCCAATATAGTCATTCAGACCTTTCGGGATCATTGAGTTTATTTGTGTGATCCACCTGGTCTCTTTTTTTAGGAGAGTTTTTTCCAGGTCGCCTCCACGTATACCAAGGGAGACTTTATCAAGCGCAAAGGCCCTTAATAACGTAGTGTCCGCCGCATGTTTGTTCAAAAAGTGCCTAGCGACACTAGTTATTTTTTTAAAACCATCAAGGTCCCTCTGCGCATTCTTAATGTTCCTGACGTGTTCTAGGACTCGAAATCTAAACTCTCTTGTAGTCATGCCTACATAAGGCAGATCACAAGGGCATAAGATACAATAAATCACCCCTTTAGATTTGCAGTTGAGCATGGAGCGAATTGTATAGACATGGGTCTTTTGGCTATTTGTGAATTTTAGTTTGTTCTCCATATGTTTTCAGGCAGAGCAGTTGGAACATTTGGTGAACCCCATGCGTGGGGTAACAGACAAAAAGGTTTTATCAACATGTGGGATGTAATGACTGTTGACTAGGGTATCTTTAAGGTTTGGTGCCCGTCGGCTAGTCATAGTGACTTGTTTCCCCAGGGCTTGTGCCAAGTCAGGATCAGTCATTAGCACCCCCCAATGTTGCTGTAAGACCCCACGTAATAGTGGCCATTGTTGATTAAAAGACCCCACAAAGCGGATGACTTTTTTGTCTTTTCTTTTACGCTTGGGTTGTAAAAGGGAGGTACGGGTCTTACTCAAGCTATTCCGGTACCCTTTCTCTACCATAGTTTTACTATAGCCTCTTTGTTGGAATCTTAATTTCATTTCCCTAGATCTTAAATCAAAGTCATGAGTTGACGAGACATTTCTCTTCAGTCTGAGAAACTCGCTTGTGGGGATACCTTTCACTTGGTGGGGGGGATGGAAGCTTTTGGCATGTAGGATCGAGTTTGTGGCGGTATGTTTCCAAAAAATGTCGGTACATAGTGCTCCACCCTCACCGATACTGATTGTCAAGTCCAAAAACTCAATTTTTGTTGGACTTGACTGAAACGTCAGTCTGATGTTTAGGTCGTTGTGGTTGAGGGCATCGATAAACGCAGTAAATCCACCGGCATTTCCTCGCCAGAGGACAAGCACGTCATCGATGTACCTCAACCACAACAAGACATTTTGTGTGTATTGAATATTCACATCGGTAAACACCACCTCTCTCTCCCACCAGCCCAAGAAGAGGTTGGCATAGGAGGGTGCACAAGTCGCGCCCATTGCAGTTCCTCTTTTCTGCAGATAGTATCTGTTTTTAAAGATGAAATAATTATGGGACAGTATAAAGTTCAGCAGATTAATTATCAGCTCAATCAAGTCACCTGAGAGATTTTGCATAGACAGGTAAAATTTGGCCGCTTTTAAGCCGTCTTTATGATGGATGCATGTGTAGAGAGATTCTACATCACAGGTCGCGAGGAGGACGCCCTCATCAACCGTGATGTTCTCCAATTTGGACAATACATCCATGGTGTCCCTTAAAAAAGATGGTAATGTTTCAACAGATAGTTGTAAGAAGAGATCAATGAATCTGCATATGGGCTCGCTCAGACCCCCTATGCCTGATACTATGGGTCTACCTGGGGGGTGGGAGAGATTTTTGTGTATCTTTGGCAATATGTAGAAGGTGGGTACGACCGGACATTTTGTCACCAGTGCGTCCATGTTGTGCTGAGTAATTACCCCATCCAGGACGGCACCTCGGAGTAATCTCTCGAGCTCCTCCATGAACTTAATAGTGGGATCCCTACTCAGCTCAGCATAGCACTGGGTGTCTCTAAGTTGTTTAAAGACTTCTCGCTCATACATCACCTTTGGCCATATGATCACGTTGCCCCCTTTATCGCTCGGTTTGATCTCCACCTCCTTAAGGTCACGTAACTCTGCAACTGCTCGTCTTTCAGCCTTGGACAAATTCTGTTCACCTTTCTGGATGTGAATTTTGTTGAAACCCTCCGTAACAAGTTTTGCAAAAACTTCTACCTGTGGGCACACTTGCCATGGTGGGCAGAAGCTGGACTTGGGTTTAAGTTTGGACAATAGCATACTCTGGTCAACTGGAATGACTCCCTGTTCAAAATGTAGTATATTGAGGTCCTCTAGGGCTAATATTTCCTGTTCGTTCCATTTCATTAGTAAGGGCGTATCCTGGTCTGGGTCATGTGGTTTAATGAAGTACTTGTGTAGAAGCAGCTTCCGGCAGAATAGCTGTAGGTCTTTTGACCATTCAAAATATTTATATATATTTATTTATATGGAAAACAATGCATTCGGCGCAAGAAGATATCACATATGATGAAGAATACTAGGTCATATAACTGTAAGATAGGCTGGGAAAGTATTATTCACTAGACAGTATGTAGATAAAAATGATGTATATAATAACACCAGAGAAAGTCAGTGTAATATATATATAAAACTGAATATATATATATATATATATATAAAACTGAAATGTTTGTCTGTGGTGTTTGTCTGTGGGTTTGTGCGTTTTGTGATTGGTTGGGCCCTTTTGCTGGCAAGCTCTCCTATTGGCTGAGGGGCGGAGTTTGCAGGGCGGGGTGACGCCACACACAGGGGCTCACAGGAAATCTTCAATACTCCTCACTCAGCCACTTCTCCTACTCACTGCAGGTAAGCTCCCCCGGCACTTCTCCTCCTCACCCCATGCCTAGCCACACACAGCGGGGACCAGGAGTGCATTTAGTAGCGCCAGGGACCGGGGGGGAATGAGCGGCCGGGGACAGGGGGGGAATGAGCGGCCGGGGACAGGGGGAACAAGCGGGATTCACAAAGCAGTGATAAGTCAATCGTGCTTGAAAAGCTGCGTGCACACACCCACGAGGGTGCCATTTGGAGAATTGGGTTGGCTGATATCCATCACGTAAGCCCCTATCCTCCATTCTATAAGATCTTTTGGACAATAATTAGTGCCTTGGGACAATTGAGGCTTGCCCTCTGGTGGTGTTGTGTGGTCAATCGGATTATGTGATCCGGTCTTAATTATAAGTGTGTTGTACAGTACATGGTTATTAGTGTACATATAAATTGTGTTTGATTGTATCAGGTTGTCTCTGTGTTTTTCTCTCATGCACCCTTTTTGGTTTTAAGTGCTTGAAAAGCACGCCAGATTTTTGCATCAGCTAAAGGCGGGCGCAAAAGAGCTGGAGACACTCCGAAAATCATTGTTTACCTTTTTGTCAGCCCACTATTAATACAACAGGCCAGCGGGTGTCCCGGGTGATCCCCCAGGAGTCCGCGGCACTCAGGTGATCGCCGTGGGAATCCAGGACCCTCGGGTGATTCCTGTTGGAGTCCGGGATCCCTGCTGGCCTACGGTATCAATTGTGTGTCCAAATAAAAATAAACAATCTTTTAAAATAAATATTCCCCCCCACCCTCCTAACACATACAATACAAAAATGGCACAAATTACTATGTAACTCGGGAAGCAGGGTGTCCCTGAACCAGAAATCAAAGCGGTTCAGTTCAGGAGACCCCCTGCTCCAAAACACTATTTAAAAAAAATACATTAAAGCAGCTTTATTACCTTAGCGGTGATCCGCTAAGGCAATGAAGGGGTTAAGGCACAATAGCATGTATATTGGGGACAACAATCAACAACCCCTATACTCCCTAACATACATATAATATATGTTTTATGCACAGGAATTATACTATAGGCCGGCGGTGGCCCTCGGGTGTTCCCCGTGGGTGTCCGTGGACCCCACAGGGGTTCCCGGGGGTCCCCATTTGCCTGCGGTACCAATCCTGTGTAAAAAAAACCCATATTTTTAAATAAATACACCCCTTTCCCTTTCCCGCCCCCTAACACATTAACACATACAGTACAATAATGGCCAAAATTACTTTACATAAATTACATAAATTAAATTAATAAATTACATAAATAAAGTAAATAAATCTTGCACTCACCCCTGCTAGGCTGCCACAATGAAGGCCGTCCTCATCACCGTCCATGTCCTCCGTTGCCACAAACAAAACAGTACATAAAAAAAAACAATCGAATGTCTCATAACCCTTTAATCACTTTAGCGGTTAGTAACCGCAATAGTAATTAAGTGGTTAACCCACCCTCTGCCACTACCTACCCAGGAGGCATAACCATCCTCCCCAGGCAGCTACCCCCACGCTTCACCCATTCATTGGTACAGTCATATAAAATTGGCATGATTTACTACTATAGCAAGAAATGGGGAAGGAATAAAAAAAGAGGCCCAAATCAAAAACATCACATATCAAAATAAAACACAGCACATAGCCAATTAAATAGATAATAAATGCCAATAAAACAACTGAATGGCACAGTGGGCACATCATGCTCATATAATATGGGCATCATTTAACACTATGCCAGTCAATCGTCAACCTAAAAAAAAAAAACAAACAAGATCCAATGTAATCAAAACAATGAGAAACTAAAAACAAATAAAGAAGTAAACAGAACTATATTACCACCAATCAATTAATCCAATCCAAAATAACTACCACAATTAACAATTAAAACACCAAAACAAAACCATTAACAAATAAATGAAAGCTCAAAGTAAACACCATCAGACAAAATCTATCTACCAAGAAGAAGCCACTATTAAAAAGCAAGCAATCCCCCCTGAAAGAAACTATTTAAAACACCACTAAAAATGACATCTTACTAAATGAAACGAAAAATTAAATTGGCCAAACATTTCTAAACAAAGATGCAAAATACTTTTAAAATACATAAAAGCAAGCATTTGCAACAACAACCATTGCTTGTCCCCTGTATGTATTTATATCCATAAAGAGACATACATAAACAGAGTGGCAATGAATGGGCATTTAAAAAAATGCTGCGGGGAACACCCAAGGGCCACCGCCGGCCTATTGCATAATTCCAGTGCATAAAAAATATATATTTTATGTATGTTAGGGGTTGTTGGGGACACAGGGCTGGGTGTGTGGTGTATTGCAAAGTTTATTGGGGACGATTGTCCCCAAAAACATGCTATTGTGCCATAACCTGTTCATTGCCTTAGCGGATAGCCGCTAAAGTAATGAAGCTGCTTTAATGTATTTTTTTTAAAATAGCGTGTGGGAGAAGGGGGTCTCCTGAGCTGAACCGCTTTGATCTCTGGTTCAGGGACCCCCTGCTTCTCGAGTTACAGACCCCGGTATGGGGCATAGGATGCCAGTGTCGCCGCCATTTTTAAAGTGTCCATGTCGTGTGACGTGTAAATAATGCAGATACTGGCACCCCTTATCTGGTCATTTAACTCACTAAACAGGAGGTCCCTGAGGCTGAAATAAATGCAGCTCAGATCAGGAGCCCCCCTGCTACTGCAAAATATTAATAAAAATGATATAAAAGCAGCTTTATTACCATAGCGGATAGCCGCTATCATCTGAGATCTGACTCCAAAAGACTGTTCATGGTACCAAGGTTCAACAAAGTATTCGGCCTCTCCTCCTTCTCTTACCATGCACCTCACAAGTGGAACAATCTACCGGCCACCACCAGTCTAAGGAGGTCATGCACTAAGCTCCGTTAAGTCGTTTTTAGAGCACAAAGTGCTCTTAGAACGTGATGTTGCGCTGAACATGATGCACTAAGCCACGCAAACAGGCACTTTGCGCTCTAAAACTGACTTTTTCAGGAAATTTTTCTAAGTCCAACTTTGCTCGTTCTTTACCCTGTTTGCGTTAAATTCTGCCCTTAAGCGGGATGCACTAAGCAACGCAACCTTTGCGTACGCGAAAGTTGCGTTCAACAGAACACGTCAGCTCAAGGAAGACGCAAAAAAAGCTGGACTTTGAAAAATTTCTTGTTTTACATTTTTGCATGCGCAACACCCATACAACAGGATGGCGGTGTCCCTGGCTGACCCCGCGGGGGGCCTGAGGGAGGCCGGGGGTCACGCGGGTGTCCCCGGCTGACCCCGTGGCCATCCCGGGGTCCCTGCGGGAGTTCCAGGGTGCCCGCGGGACTGCGGTACCAATGTTGTGCCTACAAAAATACTAACCATTATTTCTAACTAAATACACCCCCCCTAACACATACAGTACAATAATGTGCAAAATAACTATTATCCAGATATGGATAATAGATTATTTGCCCATTATTAAACACTGCATTAACATACCTAAATAAAAACAGTAGCCAGCTAATCCAATGAATACAAGCAGTAACAACATCAACAATGAATTAATTAAACCATTAACTAATGAAACCAATTAATTCCTAAACCAACTCAAAATGAATAGAAACACTAACCAATCAAACCAATGAATTACTACAACATTAATGAATGTAAACATTAAAAGACAAAGAAATAAATGCAAACAATATCTGAAATAACCATAAAACGCATTAGCTAACATAATACAACATTAACTACAAACGAACACCAATCGCAAACATTTTATTACCATTAAGCAGGAAAACAAACAAACAATCACATCCACATAAGAAATTGAAATTAAAAAAAACAACAGCAAAACCAAGCCGCAAATGCCCCCCAAATATTGTCATATTAATGTATTAATCTGTACCCTAAAGTGGTACAGATTAATGTATTATCTGTCAATGTGCCTCTCCCAAAAAATCAAAAAACACATCCAATAAAGAAACCTGTAAAAAGAGACATTTACAAACATTCAATATATTACTTACCATTGGAAGCGGTGGCCCTCTGACTCTCGGGTAACAGGAAGCTCACGTACCTTGAAGGCCTCCAACAGCATCCGATGCCATCCGCCATGAAGATCCGGATCAGGTACCCAAATCTTCTATTTTCTTTCTTTAATCACCTTCTTCTATCTTCATCTGTCACCATTTCTTGATCTTCTTTATCTTCTATCTTCATCTTTCAATCCAAAAAAACCCCATGGTAAATCTCAACCGATGTTGTCTCGTCGTCTTCTTGGGCTCAAATTAGGCGTCACGGCCTTAAATAGGGCTTGTGACATCACATTTAGCCTCAACATGGTTAACAGCCACCTGATTGGCTGTTCAAACCATGTTCTGACTTTACTAAATCCATGATGGCCGGCATCACATGGTATTTCAGCCATCTCACACTCAATTCTCCTCCTCACTTTTAAAGCTTTACACTCTTCTGCCCCGCCTTACATCTCAGCCCTAATTTCTCGTTATGCACCATCCCGACTCTTGCGTTCTTCTCAAGGATGTCTTGTTTCTACCCCCTTTGTATCTAAAGCCCTCTCACGCCTTACACCTTTTTCACTGACTGCCCCACACCTCTGGAATGCCATTCCACTCAATACCCGACTAGCACCCACTCTATCCACCTTTAAGGCCCACCTTAAGACACACTTGCTTAAACAAGCATATGAATAGCACTGTGGATAATACTGGACACATGATACATAAAGCTTAGCCCCCTGCAGAAGCACTTACCAGAACTCCCTCCTACTGTCTCTGTACGTTCTCCCTACCTACCAATTAGACTGTAAGCTCCTCGGAGCAGGGACTCCTCTTCCTTAATGTTACTTTTATGTCTGAAGCACTTATTTCCATAATCTGTTATTTATATTATCTGATATTTATTTGATTACCACGTGTATTACTGCTGTGAAGTGCCATGTACATTAATGGCGCTATATAAATAAAGAAACACAATACAGTACAGTACTTACTCGGTTCTGAACTGGTGAATTCTCTTATCACTTTTAGTCTGTCCATGGGCATGATAGCGAACACAGTGGTCAGTTACATGGATGACGTTGTAGCTAACCACCATTGGATCTGTATTATTCGGTGTCCTTTCTTGTACAGTGCAGTCATGCTAATTTCCTTGGAAATAACTTTTCTGGGCATCGCTGCTTTAGAAAAGGAATTAAGCACAGATGGATGTGTATTCGATGTAAATTGCGTCTACAGAAGTGAAGCTGTATTTATCATGTACCTAGACTGGTAAATTATATGCCCACTTTTTACACCTTTACTTCGTGGGCCCAACTGCCAACGAATGATGTCATAAAAGCTTACACAAATTGAAAGCCTCCCACACTCAACTCTCTATCTGAACTAACTCTTTTCCAGATACTGTACAGTACTTCATATTGTGCCATGTATCGTTCCCGCTTATACGGACACAAGAACCAGCTTGGAACTGCTGTCCAGCCCTGAGAAAGCGAAAGGCAGCAGCTGTTTCTGTGAACCCCCAAATGAAAGGCAAAGGTGGCTAAAGAAATATCTCTGAAAGCTTCCAAGGCAAAGAATCCTGCACCAGGGTTTAGAAAAAAGGACATAGTAAAAGTAATCTCTTCTAAAATGTAATAGTGGAGCAGCTTCAGCTCACCTTCTCCATGCACAGCCAGACCAGCCATCCCCTGTTCATCTCATCCTTCACCCATCGATTCCCATCCAGACCCCCCATGCACACCTCGATCTTCAGCCTTCGATGTCCAACTGGATTCCCCCTGCACACCTCGCCCTACACCCATTGATGCCCGGTTGAATTATCCCTGCTCATGTAGCCCCATCAAAGCCCAACCGGATTACCCTTTCATACCTTGTACCAGATGCAGCACGGTTACCTGCATGTCTGAAATGTTAGTGATTACGAAATGCCTGGCACAATACAGCAATACAGGGACAGAGTGGAGGCAAAGTTATATCTTATTTTGGAGAGAAAAGAGAGGATGGAGAGGGACATTGGGGGTTTCTATTTTTGGTTCATGTCCCTGTCCCTGTATGTCCAACGCAGGAGCAGCAGGGCAATCTGGAGGCACACTTGCTACCCCCAGAGGCACCGCATACACCCCGTGCACACTCTCCAATACCGGAATTAACCTGAACACCACCAGCACCATTCATACCACCAGAGGCCCCCGGCTTAGGCCAGACCTACCATCCCAGTCCCTTACTTATTGCATCCGATCCAAGGAGAACTCACTTATTCCTATCAGAGCCATACAGTGGCATTCCTCATCCCCTGGATGTCCGTCTGGGCCAAACAAGGCAGCCAGACCCTTTGGAAATTTGGACTTCGTTAACTAAACTAAACAACTTCTCCATCTGGCAGACAAATCAAATTCTGTTCTGAATCTTTTCAATAGATGGAATTATGTTTTGGTTCCACAATGCTGCGGTCTCGCACTTCATAGCGGTTGCAAAATGAGCAATTAATTTATTTTCCGCTCCTGTGCTTGTTTGTTTAGCAAGAACAGCCAGGAGTCCATCTGAATTTCGAGGTCCAAAATGCTCTGTAGCCAAATTATAATTTGTTTCCCTAAAGGGGCTATACGAGGACAAGACTACAGCATGTGCACCAAGTCCCCCGGCTCAGCATTGCTTGGGGTACAAAAGGGAGTAACACTGGAAAAATTTAGATAATTTGACTGGGGTGAGATACTGTACCACCTCATTAATACCTTATATGAGTTCTCTTTTAATGTCGTGCATATGGAACTTTTGGCCGCCGAGTTAAAAATCTCAGTTCACTCCTCGTCCTCTAAGTTCTTGTCTAGGTCTGACTACCAATGAGACATGAAACTGAGTTTCCCAGTGTAGTCTTTACCTGAACTGATTACTCCTCTGTACATTCTAGATGTTAGTCCCCGTGTGTCATTACCCAGCACACAGAGCGTTTCAAAATTCGTCAAGGGAGGCCGTATCGTGTGTTTGGTATAAAATGCCCGGATTTGGAGGTACCTAAAAAATTATGTGTTAGGAATGTCCTTTTCTGACTTAATCTGTTTAAATGTCTTAATTTTGATTCTACCCTCCAAATCCTTCAATATCATAAACCCTTGTTGTCTCCAAAATCTGAAATTCTTACCATCTAGCCCTGGAGCAAAGTCTGGATTACCATATAAATGGGTTATCAGTGAATGCCTAGAAGTAAGTAAGCATCTATATTTGGAGGCCTCCCAGACTGCCAGTGAGTTGCGCATTGAGGACAGCAGTTTATTAAGTGATTTAAGCATAGATTTAGGGTACCAAATTAGGTTGTGAAGATCCAATGGAGCGCATACAGTACCGACCAACTTTATTCTTACTTGGCTAGCTCTGCGAATTTCGGAGTATCCCGGTTATCTGCGGTTTTGTGTCGTTTTCTCCCGGGGTGTATTGCGTTATATCGCGCCCGTGATTTAAGCATTTTATTCCCACTGGCTGCAATACTGCAATGCCGTGTAAAAACTCATGGGGGTGTTTGCGAGCTGTTGTCTTTGAAGCCGAGAAATTCATGAATTGTAATGCAGTATATACTGTATATATACAGTATATACTGTATAACAACAACCCCTATAACCCCTAACATACACATACAGTAATGTATATGCACATCAATGATACTATAGGCCGTCCCCTGGCGAGATGTGTTTGCAGCAGAGAGAGAACCGCTGCTTTCTCTGCGCAAACATCGGCACATTAAAAATTATTTAAAATATATTTTTATTCATAGTGTAGATGTGCAGGGGGTCTCCAGAGCTGAACCGCGTTGATTTCAGGTCCGGGGACCCCTTGCTCCCCGAGATACGGCCCCCTTTATGAGGTGCCGGTATCCCTCTGCATTTTAAGGTCCCGATCACGTAACCGCGGCATGTAAACCAATAAGAGGGATACCGGCACCCCCTAAAGGGGCCTGTATCTCGGGAAGCAGGGGGTCCCCGGACCTAAAACAAAAACGTTTCTGCTCCAGAGACCCTCTGCATATGTACAGTATAAATAAAACACATATATAAATAAACACTCGTTCCTTACCTTAGCGGCTATGTGCTATGGTAATGAAGCAGCATTTCTGTATTTTTAATAATATTGTACAGTGAGCAGGGGGTTCCCTGAGCCAGAAATTAATGCTCAGGGGACCCCCTGCTCCTGCACAATATTATTAAAAATATAGAAATGCTGCTTCATTACCATAGCTGATAGCCGCTAAGGCAATGAAGGGTTAAGGCAGAATAAACAATAAATACATTAAATACATATTTTTAATGTGTGTGTTAAACCTCCCTGCCTTGACTGTAACCTGTGTAAGACCCCCTCCCCCTATTGTGTGTGTTAAACTTCCCTGCCTTGACTAATCTATGTAAAACCGCCTCCCCCTATTGTGTGTGTTAAACTTCCCTGCCTTCACTGTAATCTATGTAAAAACCCCTCCCCCTATTGTGTCTGCTAAACTTCCCTGCTTTGACTAATCTGTGTAAGCCGCCCTCCCCCTATTGTGTCGGTTAAATCTCCCTGCCTGTGTTTCTGAGTGCAGTGTACTGTATGTAAATGTGGGGAGGGGGATCCCGTGTAAATAACCACACCCACACCCACTACCCACTACCCACAATAAAAAAAAATCACACACAGCAGCAGCATAATAAATAAATAAATCTAAATAAATAAATACATGAATATAAATAAATGCATTTAAAATACATTTTTATTCATAGTGTAGATGTGCAGGGGGTCTCCTGAGCTGAACCGCGTTGGTTTCAGGTCCGGGGACCCCCTGCTCCCCAAGATACAGCCCCCTTTATGAGGGTATATATAGGATGAGCCTCCAATAGCCAGCCAGGACGTGTAATTCGATTTGCTGCGGGTGCACACACGTGTGCCCTATGATGCAGCCTAATCAAGATTGAGTGTGGAGCTGCTCGTGCACTGTCCTGCACGTGTCATGGAAGCCAGGGGGCGGAGTTTAGGTTGCATGTCACTCCCACACTGATTCCTGGGATCAGAGGGGGCGGGACCAGTCGCGTGCTGACCCGCACGTGTCACGGAGGTAAGAGGACGGAGCCTGACTCACGATTCAGCAGGGAGGCTTTACAAATGTCCATGTGTGTGACAGTGATGGGGGCTGGGTCTGAATCCGCGGGTGGCAGCACAGAGTGCACAGGGTCCGCGCGCGCGTACTGGGACCATGGAACCGTGCTTTGTGGGCATCCGTCACGGAAGACTTATTTAGGTGAGGAGACGGTCTGCGACCGCCAGGATGACGAATCCTCACAGTACCCCCCCTTTAGGAGCAACTTCAGCACGACTCCATGATGGCTTCTCTTGGAATTTAGCATGGAACATGTGAACAAGTTTAGCTGCGTTGACTCGTGGCCCGGAATCCAGGACCTTCCTCCGTACCGAAATCTCTCCAATGCACCAGATAGTGTAGCGAACCCCTGGAGGTTTTAGAGTCAAGGATAGATTGGATTTTGTATTCCGGTCGTTCTTGAACCATGAGGGGAGAGGTAGGAACCACCGGAACTGAAAAGGCATTCTGTACCACCGGTTTAAGCAGAGAGACGTGGAAAACACAGGAATCTTCATGGAAGGTGGAGGAACAAGACGATATGCCACGGGATTGATCTTTTCGGAAATTGCAAAGGGTCCAAGAAATCTTGGTGTGAACTTGATCGGGGGTACCTTCAGCCTTATGTTCCTGGATGACAACCAGAACTGGTCGCCAGGTTTTAGGTCCAGAGCAGGTCTGCGATGACGATCTGCCTGATGTTTTTTGCCTACTGACCGCCTGCCTGATGTTGACCTGAATCTTTCTCCATAGATCCTGTAAGTCCTTGATTCTGTCATTCGCCGCTGAGACCCCTGATGAGGGTAGAACAAAAGTAAGAGTTGAGGGATTGAAGCCGTAGTTCACGAAGAACGGTGACTCCAAAGTAGAGCTGCTATGTGCTTTACTGTGGGTGAATTCTGCCCAAGGTAAGAGTTCCGCCCAGTCGTCTTGAGAATCCGAAGTAAAGCATCGAAGATACTATTCTAGGGACTGGTTGGTTCTCCCCGTTTGACTATTGGTCTGTGGGTGGTATCCCGATGAGAAATGGAGGGCGATACCTAGCTGATTGCAGGACGAGCGCCAGAAAGGAGAAATTAATTGAGATCCTCTATCAGAAACTATCTCCAAGGGTACAAGAGTAAACAACACTGTATAGTGCTCTAACACAGACCTGACCATTTGCTGGATAATGTGTATGAAGACATAATTCCAAATCCTTGAAGTGTCCCACGATTAATAACCCTTAAAGCATCACACCACTTCCATTGCATCAATAAGCTGGAAGAGCAACATCCCTTGATTGATGAATACTCACACTTGCTTGTGTCCAGTCTCATACATTGAATAGGATTTCTGTGGTGTAAAAGGAGCAAATCACTCACTGTTAGATGGGTCTTCTGTGGGTCTTTTCTTCCATGGACGTGTGCTGCCTGTTCTCCAGGATATTCAGAGGTTTGATGAGGAGAGATGGAGCACTACAGGAAAAAACTGCTAGAGAGTGTGTTCCCAATAAAAAGGTTTATTGGATCAGAGCATAGCACACAAAAAATGAGCCCTGGGGCCCCCACCAACGCGTTTCGAGCTTGCGCTCTTTCTCAAGGTGCATACCCTCTGGCAAATCCCCTTACCTGATATAGGTTCATTTTCCCGCCTTTCCTCGCCACTAACCCATCGCTCAGTAGCGTCACAAGGAGCGCGCCATGTTGCCATGGCGCCCCATGAGTCGCGCCGTCGCGCTGGGTAGAGTGGTGACGTCAGCGCGTCTTTGAACCGCAACAACAGCTTTATTTCTATCACCTAACGAACACTAATAAAAAAACTTAAAACAACTTTATTGAACATTTTGATTATGAACAGTATACACTCTCCGTTCTGCACGAAGTGTGTATCTAAGGAAAACATTATAAAAACAACAAAAGTATTAAAACAATCCTTGGTAGTTAGTGATGTTCTTTCTCTCTTTCTTGGAATACCTATATGTGACTTTTATGAATGATTTCAGTTAATCACAAACATAGAACAAGAAACAGTGCAGGCATGCATATAACCCAGATGTTATCATTTATGGTTATTTTCAAAAGATTACTATTCATCTGTTAAACCCATACCTGTCTATTCTTTAAACTATGAAAAGAAGTCACATATACAAAATTTCTTTTGATCCATACATGTGTAGAATCGCTAGATGTTTGAACCGTGATGTTATATATTATAAACCAATACTTTATTTGTTTGCACATAATTGTATTTTATTTTATATTATGTATTATTTTTAGTATTGGATAAGTAGATAATTGATATTGATTATACAGTGGTTTTCTTGGACTAAATGTATCAACACTACAAAGGGTGACCTGTTATGAAAAATGATTATGACAATAAGTTCATTTTTTGGAAGGGATTACAAAAGGTACCGTGTTGTTAAAAATAATAATAATTGACAATTCATTTTAGAAAGGGATTTAGATCCCACTCTGAATTTAACCCAAACGGAATTCTCGTGTTTAGGGTAAAAATCCAGAAGAGTTCCCTTTTATCCAGTAAGTCCAGTCTATTGCCTCCCCTATAGGGTTTCTCAATATGCTCAATTCCTCTATATTTAAGTTTGGAAATGTCTCCATGTTTGCAATTTGTAAAATGTAGAGATACAGGGTGTGTCAGATCTCCTTTTTTAATTAGTCTAATGTGCTCCCTCATCCTGATTTTTAATGCTCGTGTGGTACGTCCTACGTACTGTTTGCCACATCCACAGTCCAATAAATAGACTATGAATGTGGCATTACAGTTTATGAATGATTTGATGGGGTATGACTGTCCTGTATTGAAGGATACAAAATTGTGTGACTGCATCATATAAGCACAAGATATGCACTTAAGACATTTGAAACATCCTTTAGGAAGATATTCCTTTGCATTAGAACATGAGGATGAAAAGAGGCTTCTTGAGATATGATTAGCTATTGTTTTGGCTTTTCTGAAAACAAAGCGAGGGCCCTCTCTATATACTTCGTTTAATAACGGATCTGCAGACAAAACATTCCAGTGTTTCTTCACAATGTCTTTAATGTTATTCACTTGAATGTTATGTTGTGTGATAAAGATTGGATTGTTTGCTTCCCATTTGTTTTGACGGGTTAATCGATTTCTTTCTTTAATCAAGAGATCATCCCTATTCATGTTCCCCACCTCCTCTAGGGACCTTCTGAGGTTTAGACTAGGGTATCCCCTCTCTTCAAATCTTTTTAATAAGTCATTCGCTTGAATTATGAAATCTTCATTTTTTGAACATATTCGCTTTAGACGTATTAGTTGTCCTTTTGGAATTGAATTTAGGAGGGGTTTTGGATGACAGCTGTCAAATCTTAAATATGTGTTCCGGGAGTTTGTTTTTCTATATACATTTGAATTAATTTTCCCATCCATATCAATGAATAAAAATAAATCCAAATAATGTAAGTGATGATAATCAAAAGTGTGGGTGAATTTTAAATTTAACTCATTGTGATTAAGGTGATTGATGAATGATAAAAGTGATTCTTCCCCTCCTTCCCAAATAAATATTATAAATCATCTATGAACCGTCTGTAAAACGTGATACAGTGTCGATAAGGGTTGTTATCTCCAAACACGTGGACCGACTCCCACCAACCTAAAAATAGGTTGGCATATGAGGGAGCAAAGCTGGTACCCATTGCGGTTCCACGTGTTTGGAGATAAAAAGTGTCATCGAACAAAAAATAATTGTGAGTGAGTAAAAAATCTATACAATCTAAAATAAACGTGCTCTGTGTCAGTGAAAAAGTGGAGTGCTCAAAGTAAGTTTTGACAGCTGCCATACCATGTTGATGATTTATGACAGTGTACAACGAGGTTACATCTAGGGAAACCCAGATGTAACCTGTTTTCCATTTTACATATGATAGTTTGTCAAGAAGGTCACCACTGTCTCTGATATGTGACGGTAGAGTTTGTACAAAATTCTGCAAATATTTGTCCACATATCTAGAGACACCATCTCCCAAAGATCCAATGCTAGAAACTATTGGCCTCCCTGGAGGGGAGTCCAAAGTTTTGTGGATCTTTGGGAGATGGTGGAAGATGGGGATGATAGGATGTGTCTCGAAAAGAAAATCACACTCTTTTGGATCTAGGACCCCTAAAAGGGAGACCTCTTCTAAGAGTGTTTTTAGCTGCTTTAGAAACATGGGAGTTGGGTCGCCACGTAGCACAGTGTAAGAAGATGTATTAGTTAACTGTCTGATTGCTTCTTTTTTATACTGTATCCTACTCTGTACTACAATGGCTCCCCCCTTGTCTGCACCTTTCACAATAATATTTTTATTTGTTTTTAAATTTTGTAAAGCATCTCTCTCATCCTTGCTGAGATTATTGACCCTGCTCTGTATGTTCAAAAAATGAAGATTTCATAATTCAAGCGAATGACTTATTAAAAAGATTTGAAGAGAGGGGATACCCTAGTCTAAACCTCAGAAGGTCCCTAGAGGAGGTGGGGAACATGAATAGGGATGATCTCTTGATTAAAGAAAGAAATCGATTAACCCGTCAAAACAAATGGGAAGCAAACAATCCAATCTTTATCACACAACATAACATTCAAGTGAATAACATTAAAGACATTGTGAAGAAACACTGGAATGTTTTGTCTGCAGATCCGTTATTAAACGAAGTATATAGAGAGGGCCCTCGCTTTGTTTTCAGAAAAGCCAAAACAATAGCTAATCATATCTCAAGAAGCCTCTTTTCATCCTCATGTTCTAATGCAAAGGAATATCTTCCTAAAGGATGTTTCAAATGTCTTAAGTGCATATCTTGTGCTTATATGATGCAGTCACACAATTTTGTATCCTTCAATACAGGACAGTCATACCCCATCAAATCATTCATAAACTGTAATGCCACATTCATAGTCTATTTATTGGACTGTGGATGTGGCAAACAGTACGTAGGACGTACCACACGAGCATTAAAAATCAGGATGAGGGAGCACATTAGACTAATTAAAAAAGGAGATCTGACACACCCTGTATCTCTACATTTTACAAATTGCAAACATGGAGACATTTCCAAACTTAAATATAGAGGAATTGAGCATATTGAGAAACCCTATAGGGGAGGCAATAGACTGGACTTACTGGATAAAAGGGAACTCTTCTGGATTTTTACCCTAAACACGAGAATTCCGTTTGGGTTAAATTCAGAGTGGGATCTAAATCCCTTTCTAAAATGAATTGTCAATTATTATTATTTTTAACAACACGGTACCTTTTGTAATCCCTTCCAAAAAATGAACTTATTGTCATAATCATTTTTCATAACAGGTCACCCTTTGTAGTGTTGATACATTTAGTCCAAGAAAACCACTGTATAATCAATATCAATTATCTACTTATCCAATACTAAAAATAATACATAATATAAAATAAAATACAATTATGTGCAAACAAATAAAGTATTGGTTTATAATATATAACATCACGGTTCAAACATCTAGCGATTCTACACATGTATGGATCAAAAGAAATTTTGTATATGTGACTTCTTTTCATAGTTTAAAGAATAGACAGGTATGGGTTTAACAGATGAATAGTAATCTTTTGAAAATAACCATAAATGATAACATCTGGGTTATATGCATGCCTGCACTGTTTCTTGTTCTATGTTTGTGATTAACTGAAATCATTCATAAAAGTCACATATAGGTATTCCAAGAAAGAGAGAAAGAACATCACTAACTACCAAGGATTGTTTTAATACTTTTGTTGTTTTTATAATGTTTTCCTTAGATACACACTTCGTGCAGAACGGAGAGTGTATACTGTTCATAATCAAAATGTTCAATAAAGTTGTTTTAAGTTTTTTTATTAGTGTTCGTTAGGTGATAGAAATAAAGCTGTTGTTGCGGTTCAAAGACGCGCTGACGTCACCACTCTACCCAGCGCGACGGCGCGATTCATGGGGCGCCATGGCAACATGGCGCGCTCCTTGTGACGCTACTGAGCGACGGGTTAGTGGCGAGGAAAGGCGGGAAAATGAACCTATATCAGGTAAGGGGATTTGCCAGAGGGTATGCACCTTGAGAAAGAGCGCAAGCTCGAAACGCGTTGGTGGGGGCCCCAGGGCTCATTTTTTGTGTGCTATGCTCTGACCCTATAAACCTTTTTATTGGGAACACACTCTCTAGCAGTTTTTTCCTGTAGTGCTCCATCTCTCCTCATCAAACCTCCAAATATCTCCAAGGGTACACTGTGTAGTCGGAAGATCTCCCTGATAAAGATGTCGACTAATCTGGGAGAGTTGGGCAGACCCTTAAGTGGTATGAAGTGGGCCTGCTTCGAAAAACGGCCTACTACCACGAGAATGGTGTCCATCCCCTTGGAAGTAGGCAAGTCAACAATGAAATCCATCGACAGATGTGTCCATGGCCGATCTGGAACAGGGAGAGGTTGAAGGAGACCTGCAGGAGATATCCTGGGGGTTTTAGTCCTGGCACACATAAGGCGTGCAGCTACAAAGTCTTTTATTTCTTTTTGCATACTTGGCCACCAAAAGGTACGAGAGATGAGGTCCAAGGTCCTCTTGGTTCCGGGATGGCCTGCAGATTTGGACAAATGGTTCCATTCCAGAACCTTCTTGCGGTGTGGTGGAGAAGTTAAGAGACGGTCCTGAGGAGGCATGAAGCCAGAAGGGATGTGACTTTGTTGGCAGACAATCTCTTTGAGTGCTCCAAATGAAGTGGCCGAGAGAATACATTTGGGCGGTAAGATGGGTTTCTGCTGATCTTCAGACTTATCCTCCAGGGAGAATTGTCGAGAAAGAGCGTCAGCCTTAATATTCTTGGATCCGGGAAGGTAGGAAATTATAAAATTAAACCTAGAAAAGAACAGTGACCACCTGGCTTGACGGGCTCCCAGGCAACGTGCACCTTCAATATAGAGCAGGTTCTTATGATCCGTGAGGATGATTATTGGATCTTCCGTGCCCTCAAGCAGATGTCTCCATTCTTCGAGAGCTTGCTTCACGGCCAGAAGTTCCCGGTTCCCGACGTCGGAGTTGCATGGGGCCGGAGAATTTTTTTTCGAAAAAAATGCACAAGGATGCTACCTGGACAGAGAATTCTTCCTTTGGGACAGGACAGCGCCTATGCCCACGTCAGAGGCATCGACCTCAAGGGTAAAAGGAAGCTTGGGATCAGGGTGAATGAGAATAGGGGCCGATACAAAAGCTCTTTTGAGACGATCGAAAGACTGGAGAGCAGCAGCAGACCAAGAAGCGGGATCCGCTCCCTTCTTGGTTAATTTAGTAATTGGGGCTACAAGGGAAGACATTTTTGGGATAAATCTCTAATAATAGTTCGAAAAACCAAGGAAGCGTTGTACAGCCTTCAGGGTGGTAGGTTGTGGCCACTCTAGGATGGCTTTGACCTTGGCGGGATCCATGGTAAATCCGGAATCGGAGATGATGTAGCCTAGAAATTTTGTGGATGTTTGATGAAAATGAAATTTTTCCAGTTTGGCAAAAAGTTTGTTCTGGAGGAAGCGAAGGAGCACATGTTTCACATGAGAGATGTGTTCCTGTCTAGATTTGGAGAAAATCAAAATGTCATCAAGATAAACGATTACAAATGAGTTGAGGAGGTCTCTGAAAATTTAATTTACGAAGTCCTGAAACATGGCTGGGGCATTGCACAGACCAAATGACATGACCAAGTACTCATAATGACCGTCTCTGGTGTTGAAGGCCGTCTTCCATTCATCACCCTGGTGGATTCTGACCAAATTATAAGCACCACGTAGGTCCAACTTTGAAAAGATGTTAGCTCCTTGTAATCGATCAAACAGTTCATTGATAAGGGGCAAGTGATAAGGGTTTTTCACAATGATCTTATTAAGGGGCCAATAGTCTATGTAAGGCATAGGGATCCATCCTTCTTTTTAACAAAGAAAAACCCTGCGCCTGCAGGGGAGGTGGACTTCCTGATAAAGCCCTTCTGTAAGTTATCTTCAATATATTCTTTAATTACCTTGGTTTCTGGCATAGACAGTGGATAAGAAGTCCCTCTGGAGGGTGTTTTGCCTGGAACCAGATCGATGGGACAATCGAACGGGCGGTGATGGGGCAGGACCTCCGATCGGTCCTTATCGAAACTCAGCGTACTCGTCTGGCAATTGTACAGTACCTTCTCTCTCTCCCTCTCCTCGGACACATTGGTACCCCCAATACTACTTGTCTCCAGAATGCAGTTCTTATGGCAAAATGTTCCCCATTGGAGGGGTTCCTTGTTGAGCCTATCAACCCAAGGGTTGTGAATCTGTAGCCAGGGTAGCCCGAGGATCATAGTTTGTTTGTAGGATGGTGCTCTGAAAGTGCTAGGACCGTGTGTAATGGAAGGGAGCATAAACTGGGTATATGAATAAAAATAACAGTACTAAACCTTAAGTGGGCATAGGGTACCCTGAAGGTTGGGGTGGGTTGTCCAAAGACACCCCCCCCTTCCTCATTGGGTTAGCCCCAGGTAATGTACTCACGTATTGCTTCTTCCCAGAATCTCCCTTCCAGAGCGTGCAGCTGAATTCGTGTGAAAGTTCAAGTAGCCAGGGTGTGCAGCGCACAGCAAGGATGAAAAGAGCAGGTCTTGCAATAAAAATCCTTTATTAGTAAGTCATCTGGATGTGGGACAGCAGCAAACTTCAACGCGTTTCGTTCCTGAGAACTTTTTCAAGAAGTGCTGTACATTGTAAAATCAACAGTTTAAATGCAGCTGCCCGCCCCGTTTTCGCGCCAATATGACGTCATTACGCATCATCTAACCAATAAGAATCATGTATGCCGCGCATGCGCCGCGCGCCAGAGCACTCTGGGACTCCCTGCAAACCTCAGCCGTGCTCAATCATGAACGGCACGCCTCTCAGGGCGGCCTCCCCACTGAAAGCACGCCTCTGATAGCCGCACAGGATCCCCTCCTACTCCCCGCTTTGGCGCATGCGCAGACACTACTTCTAATTCCCCCCAGTTATGACAACCTAGATAGCGGTCCAAACTGACTTAGGGGGCAAATCTGTATACATAATGGACTGTGTGCTGACATCTGCACACACACAGGCTGCTGAAAATACCCAGGCAGGCAGCTACAAGTCTAACAAATACATGAATAAGTATGAGACTATTAGATAGATTATATACTAAACACAGAAAAAATATATATATATATATATAAACTGAGTTGAGTTTTAACAAAAAATGATAAAAGAAAAAAAGAAAAATATGTAGCCCCGAGGTAAATTTTCTCTTTCTGGCCCCTCTCCGTGAGTGCCGTGAGGTAGCGGGTGCCGCCGGAGGCTGCGACGGACCCGCCGGCACTTCGCGAGGGTGGGGGCCAGTGCAGGGAGCGGTGCAGGCTGGTTGCCGGGGACGTGATCGGGCCGTCGCTAAGGCCGCGATCGCGTTGCCACCGGCTCGGCGGCTAGGAGAGAGTGCGCCGCCATTGCGCGTAGGTTCGCGCATGCGCAGGAGGCGGCCAGCGCGCGATAGGACTCCAGGGCTAGGGAGAGGTCGCGCGAGAGTAGGGAAGAGGATAGGAAGGTTGAGGCGGCCATTAGGGGTTCGCGCATGCGCGAGGGAAGCGCGCACGCGGCCCCAATGCATTAGGCAGCCCCTGGGAACTACAATTCCCAGGAGGCTTAGGGAGGCAGAGGTCAGGTGCTCCCTAGTGGCCAATAGGGCTGAAGGAAGCTCAGCCCGGGAAAAGAGATACATTTCCCGGGCTTTGCAACAGTCAGTCAGGCAGAGGAGAAGGAAGGTGTAGGAAGGGTGCAGGGAGCGCGTGGCTCCTGCATCAGGTAAGGGTCCTCCCTAGATTCCCAGACAGGCCCCAATTCCCGGGTAAAGGGCAGGGGGTAACTGAAGAGGGACGCCTTAACTAGGGAGGTGACCCTTGAGTGTGGAAGGTGCTGGTTTGGCAGTGTCGCAGCGGAGAGAGCTGTGGGCACTGTCAAAGAGGCACAGTGTGCTAGCAGTGTGGTTGCTGCGGGATCCAGGGGCTGTGTGTGATTGCAGCTGCCTGTGAGTAGTGTCGCTGTATGTGCTGGGCACAGTGCGTGCAGTGTGTGTGAAGTGTGGATCCCTGCAGGCTGACAGTGTGTGCGGTGTGTCAGCTGCAGGTGAGTTGGGAATAGCTAGTAGCAGTTACAGTTAGGACTGGGTAGCTAGGGGAAGGGGGGGCAGGTTATGTTCACAGGCCCTAGGAGTTTCCCTCAAGCCATCCCAGGTTGCGGTTCTTCAGGGACAGGCCCTAGGTTAGGGTTGCTATCACTCTAAGTAGTAGTTAGCGATAGGAGGAAGCGGCGGTTGCTGTTCCCATGCGGTTGGTGTTGCCGTGGTCCGGTTGCAGTTCCCGTTGAGCGGTGGGACCCTCGTTGGGGTCCACCGGCAGAGTACCTGGAAAGGATCAGACGGACGTCTGACCCTTTGAGAAGAAAGTTGCGGTCCCGAGCATCGGAGTGCTCGGAAGGTATCTTCATTATTATAAAGTGCACCAACTGGGCCCTAGCTTAATATAGTGACTGCGCAGTCACCCACGACCTCCGTAGGAGTTACGAGACATTGGGTGTGGGGTGATCACAGGACACTTGGTTGGGGAACACCAGACATTGGGTTGAGGTGATGCGGGTAGAGCATCAAGTTATGTTATGTGATGTTATGTAATGAGTTATATGTGTGTGTTAAGTAAAGTGTTAGTTATTGTTTTATCGTATACGAGTGTCATTGTATTTCTTACTCAGGGCTATCTTTCCTAACGGGGGATCCTGGGTAAGTGGAGGCGCTGCACCAAGTAAGGGTAAGGGTTTTCCCCAGGCTCCCAGCTAGCGGTGGCTCAGATCTCCTGGAGCCACACAGGTTATGCAGTACCAGTAGTCCTTTAGAGCAGGTGTGTTGCAGGGAAAGGGACCGGTTAGACCACGAGGGGCCAATGTGAGATTGGGTGGGTCGGCCGGTTCACAAAAAGGGCTACATTTGGAGGCGCTGCTGAGAGTGATATATCAGACCTGGGGTGCCCTGTACATGTTTTTCTAAATTTGTGTCCTATTTTTGTTCCGCCATGGGGAAGCTCTCAAGGCGGAGGAAGCCACGTGCTAAGTTCCCGGCCGCGCGGGAAAATGTTGCCAACAGTCATCCAGGACTGGCGGGAAAACCCGAGCCCCGCCCCCACACTGTGAGTGACTTAGTACAGAGCTCGCAACACTCCCTGGAAGAGAGTACTGGATACAGAGAGAATTGCTCGCCGTCGTATGGATCCTGGCAGACCAAGGCTGGGAGCGTATCCTTTTTGTTGTGTCCATGTACAATACAAACATTGAGTATCTGGGGTAGTATGGACCTTAATGTTTTGGCGTGCATGGTAAAAATGCGATTGGAAGACGCGAACGAGGAGGGGTACCTAGACTGTTTTTGTAACCAAGGTGACTGCTCGTCTTGTAAGTTGGCTTGGGGGCGTATATGTGGCTACTGCAGGGTACCAACCCTGCAACCCAAACTGCCGCAGCCTACCGAACGGCCAGTGGGAGGGGACACTGTTGTAGAAATGGAGTGTCCTTCCCCTGAGGAAGAAATAGACTGCCAGGGGTTACACCGCAATGTGTATGTGTCCTGGCGAGCGCCAGGAATAGATGAAGTTGTGCTAGCGTGTCCCTGCCTGCAAAAAGCCCGTGCCTCGGGAGCGGTCCTGTCGCAGTTACCGCTCGACTTCAAGGACATTGAGTTGGATGGAGAACTGGGTATCCAGTGTTTTATGCCAAATTGTGACTGTCCTAGGGAGGCACTGGAGTGGGGGCCTCAATGTGAGTGTTGCGGGGCCTGGTTCCTACAGCCTATCCTGCCCCAGGCGGCGGAACCAGCCGATGAAGAAGAGGAGGAGCCGGACCTCTCTCCTGAAGTAAGTGATGAGTGTCCCCAGTCTGTTCTACTTCCAGAGGCCGCCGGGGACCCGTGTGTCCAGACCACTGTGGCAGACCCTCTCAAAGGGGACGTGCACATGGAGGAGCAGGAACCTCTGATGGCGGAACCTGCGGAGAAAGAGGCGCCTGATGGTGCTACCGAGGTGGGTGAAGCCGCTACTGGTTTGTCCATTTCAGCCATGGAGGTGGTGGAGGGCCCGTGTGCCCAAATGAACTTTCTAGACGCTGAGCCAGAGCCGCTGAAGGCGGAGCTCCAGATGTCGGAACCCCAGGTGTCGGTTCCAGACCCGGTTCCCGAGCAGGAACCACCGAGACCAGAACCACAGATTCCGGAAGGCCAGGGTAAGGTGTTTATACCCCCGCCCTTGTGTGATGAGTCCAGCGACCAACCGAGCGTGGTGATGCGCCTGCCGGCGGACCACTCCAGTGAGGTGACCGAGGCAACCACCTCAACTGATACAGACCATGATGTGGGCCCGTGCGCCCTGCAACGGCCAGTCCGGCCTACCACCGAGGTACCAGCGGTCCCAGGCTTGGGATCAGTACCTGCCGACAACGATAGGGGTAAGTTGACTGCCCCAGGGGTGTCGGGTGTGAGCTCCCCGGTGATCGTGGAGCCTGGTGACTCCAGAGGTAGGGTCACCCGGGCGATGGGCTCACCCCGGCATCGCGTCCTGGTGGAGGTGTCTCCCCCAGAAGATCTCTGCGGATCGTGGAACGACTCCGACCTCATCAAGGGATCCGGTGTAGCGGACCGGAGTGACCCATACTCCTGGGAGAGGAGTCTCCAAACGGGCCTACCCGAAGAAGTGGTGCCGTCCGCGGACAAAGTCACCATTAAAGGGATTGTTGGAGCGGACAAAGACTCTGTTGAGACCGCTCTGGTAGTTGTGGCCTCTCCCAGGTGCGCGATGGAGCGCTATGTTCGCCATGTGGTGGATCGAGGAAAGAGACTGAGCCTCCCTGTCTCCCGTGAGACGAGACCGGAGGAACCGGAAAGGGTCAATACCCAGGACCCCGTACATTTTTTTCTGCGAGAGGGAGAAGGTGGGTTGGTGCAAGGGACAGGTCTTGAGCTCCAAAAGACTCACAGGAGTCAAGGTGGGATACCCTCACCCAATCTATTAGGGGCACTCCAATCTGAAACTCAGCTGGCCTCGGGTATCCATGCGGGGATGTTGGGTATGAACGGGAAAATGCTTATGTATGATGTACGGTTTACTATGCATTTTTCATTGTGTAATCCACTGCATGGTTGCTACCCAAGCGAGGGCGTTGGGATTCTACGAAGGGGAGAATGTAGCCCCGAGGTAAATTTTCTCTTTCTGGCCCCTCTCCGCGAGTGCCGTGAGGTAGCGGGTGCCGCCGGAGGCTGCGACGGACCCGCCGGCACTTCGCGAGGGTGGGGGCCAGTGCAGGGAGCGGTGCAGGCTGGTTGCCGGGGACGCGATCGGGCCGTCGCTAAGGCCGCGATCGCGTTGCCACCGGCTCGGCGGCTAGGAGAGAGTGCGCCGCCATTGCGCTTAGGTTCGCGCATGCGCAGGAGGCGGCCAGCGCGCGATAGGACTCCAGGGCTAGGGAGAGGTCGCGCGAGAGTAGGGAAGAGGATAGGAAGGTTGAGGCGGCCATTAGGGGTTCGCGCATGCGCGAGGGAAGCGCGCACGCGGCCCCAATGCATTAGGCAGCCCCTGGGAACTACAATTCCCAGGAGGCTTAGGGAGGCAGAGGTCAGGTGCTCCCTAGTGGCCAATAGGGCTGAAGGAAGCTCAGCCCGGGAAAAGAGATACATTTCCCGGGCTTTGCAACAGTCAGTCAGGCAGAGGAGAAGGAAGGTGTAGGAAGGGTGCAGGGAGCGCGTGGCTCCTGCATCAGGTAAGGGTCCTCCCTAGATTCCCAGGCAGGCCCCAATTCCCGGGTAAAGGGCAGGGGGTAACTGAAGAGGGACGCCTTAACTAGGGAGGTGACCCTTGAGTGTGGAAGGTGCTGGTTTGGCAGTGTCGCAGCGGAGAGAGCTGTGGGCACTGTCAAAGAGGCACAGTGTGCTAGCAGTGTGGTTGCTGCGGGATCCAGGGGCTGTGTGTGATTGCAGCTGCCTGTGAGTAGTGTCGCTGTATGTGCTGGGCACAGTGCGTGCAGTGTGTGTGAAGTGTGGATCCCTGCAGGCTGACAGTGTGTGCGGTGTGTCAGCTGCAGGTGAGTTGGGAATAGCTAGTAGCAGTTACAGTTAGGACTGGGTAGCTAGGGGAAGGGGGGGCAGGTTATGTCCACAGGCCCTAGGAGTTTCCCTCAAGCCATCCCAGGTTGCGGTTCTTCAGGGACAGGCCCTAGGTTAGGGTTGCTATCACTCTAAGTAGTAGTTAGCGATAGGAGGAAGCGGCGGTTGCTGTTCCCATGCGGTTGGTGTTGCCGTGGTCCGGTTGCAGTTCCCGTTGAGCGGTGGGACCCTCGTTGGGGTCCACCGGCAGAGTACCTGGAAAGGATCAGACGGACGTCTGACCCTTTGAGAAGAAAGTTGCGGTCCCGAGCATCGGAGTGCTCGGAAGGTATCTTCATTATTATAAAGTGCACCAACTGGGCCCTAGCTTAATATAGTGACTGCGCAGTCACCCACGACCTCCGTAGGAGTTACGAGACATTGGGTGTGGGGTGATCACAGGACACTTGGTTGGGGAACACCAGACATTGGGTTGAGGTGATGCGGGTAGAGCATCAAGTTATGTTATGTGATGTTATGTAATGAGTTATATGTGTGTGTTAAGTAAAGTGTTAGTTATTGTTTTATCGTATACGAGTGTCATTGTATTTCTTACTCAGGGCTATCTTTCCTAACAGGGGATCCTGGGTAAGTGGAGGCGCTGCACCAAGTAAGGGTAAGGGTTTTCCCCAGGCTCCCAGCTAGCGGTGGCTCAGATCTCCTGGAGCCACACAGGTTATGCAGTACCAGTAGTCCTTTAGAGCAGGTGTGTTGCAGGGAAAGGGACCGGTTAGACCACGAGGGGCCAATGTGAGATTGGGTGGGTCGGCCGGTTCACAAAAAGGGCTACATTTGGAGGCGCTGCTGAGAGTGATATATCAGACCTGGGGTGCCCTGTACATGTTTTTCTAAATTTGTGTCCTATTTTTGTTCCGCCATGGGGAAGCTCTCAAGGCGGAGGAAGCCACGTGCTAAGTTCCCGGCCGCGCGGGAAAATGTTGCCAACAGTCATCCAGGACTGGCGGGAAAACCCGAGCCCCGCCCCCACACTGTGAGTGACTTAGTACAGAGCTCGCAACACTCCCTGGAAGAGAGTACTGGATACAGAGAGAATTGCTCGCCGTCGTATGGATCCTGGCAGACCAAGGCTGGGAGCGTATCCTTTTTGTTGTGTCCATGTACAATACAAACATT
Organism: Ascaphus truei; assembly: GCF_040206685.1. Lineage (NCBI taxonomy): Eukaryota > Metazoa > Chordata > Amphibia > Anura > Ascaphidae > Ascaphus > Ascaphus truei. The sequence continues at coordinate 139,755,506 of NC_134485.1, read as the reverse complement.
GAGTATCTGGGGTAGTATGGACCTTAATGTTTTGGCGTGCATGGTAAAAATGCGATTGGAAGACGCGAACGAGGAGGGGTACCTAGACTGTTTTTGTAACCAAGGTGACTGCTCGTCTTGTAAGTTGGCTTGGGGGCGTATATGTGGCTACTGCAGGGTACCAACCCTGCAACCCAAACTGCCGCAGCCTACCGAACGGCCAGTGGGAGGGGACACTGTTGTAGAAATGGAGTGTCCTTCCCCTGAGGAAGAAATAGACTGCCAGGGGTTACACCGCAATGTGTATGTGTCCTGGCGAGCGCCAGGAATAGATGAAGTTGTGCTAGCGTGTCCCTGCCTGCAAAAAGCCCGTGCCTCGGGAGCGGTCCTGTCGCAGTTACCGCTCGACTTCAAGGACATTGAGTTGGATGGAGAACTGGGTATCCAGTGTTTTATGCCAAATTGTGACTGTCCTAGGGAGGCACTGGAGTGGGGGCCTCAATGTGAGTGTTGCGGGGCCTGGTTCCTACAGCCTATCCTGCCCCAGGCGGCGGAACCAGCCGATGAAGAAGAGGAGGTGCCGGACCTCTCTCCTGAAGTAAGTGATGAGTGTCCCCAGTCTGTTCTACTTCCAGAGGCCGCCGGGGACCCGTGTGTCCAGACCACTGTGGCAGACCCTCTCAAAGGGGACGTGCACATGGAGGAGCAGGAACCTCTGATGGCGGAACCTGCGGAGAAAGAGGCGCCTGATGGTGCTACCGAGGTGGGTGAAGCCGCTACTGGTTTGTCAATTTCAGCCATGGAGGTGGTGGAGGGCCCGTGTGCCCAAATGAACTTTCTAGACGCTGAGCCAGAGCCGCTGAAGGCGGAGCTCCAGATGTCGGAACCCCAGGTGTCGGTTCCAGACCCGGTTCCCGAGCAGGAACCACCGAGACCAGAACCACAGATTCCGGAAGGCCAGGGTAAGGTGTTTATACCCCCGCCCTTGTGTGATGAGTCCAGCGACCAACCGAGCGTGGTGATGCGCCTGCCGGCGGACCACTCCAGTGAGGTGACCGAGGCAACCACCTCAACTGATACAGACCATGATGTGGGCCCGTGCGCCCTGCAACGGCCAGTCCGGCCTACCACCGAGGTACCAGCGGTCCCAGGCTTGGGATCAGTACCTGCCGACAACGATAGGGGTAAGTTGACTGCCCCAGGGGTGTCGGGTGTGAGCTCCCCGGTGATCGTGGAGCCTGGTGACTCCAGAGGTAGGGTCACCCGGGCGATGGGCTCACCCCGGCATCGCGTCCTGGTGGAGGTGTCTCCCCCAGAAGATCTCTGCGGATCGTGGAACGACTCCGACCTCATCAAGGGATCCGGTGTAGCGGACCGGAGTGACCCATACTCCTGGGAGAGGAGTCTCCAAACGGGCCTACCCGAAGAAGTGGTGCCGTCCGCGGACGAAGTCACCGTTAAAGGGATTGTTGGAGCGGACAAAGACTCTGTTGAGACCGCTCTGGTAGTTGTGGCCTCTCCCAGGTGCGCGATGGAGCGCTATGTTCGCCATGTGGTGGATCGAGGAAAGAGACTGAGCCTCCCTGTCTCCCGTGAGACGAGACCGGAGGAACCAGAAAGGGTCAATACCCAGGACCCCGTACATTTTTTTTTGCGAGAGGGAGAAGGTGGGTTGGTGCAAGGGACAGGTCTTGAGCTCCAAAAGACTCACAGGAGTCAAGGTGGGATACCCTCACCCAATCTATTAGGGGCACTCCAATCTGAAACTCAGCTGGCCTCGGGTATCCATGCGGGGATGTTGGGTATGAACGGGAAAATGCTTATGTATGATGTACGGTTTACTATGCATTTTTCATTGTGTAATCCACTGCATGGTTGCTACCCAAGCGAGGGCGTTGGGATTCTACGAAGGGGAGAATGTAGCCCCGAGGTAAATTTTCTCTTTCTGGCCCCTCTCCGCGAGTGCCGTGAGGTAGCGGGTGCCGCCGGAGGCTGCGACGGACCCGCCGGCACTTCGCGAGGGTGGGGGCCAGTGCAGGGAGCGGTGCAGGCTGGTTGCCGGGGACGCGATCGGGCCGTCGCTAAGGCCGCGATCGCGTTGCCACCGGCTCGGCGGCTAGGAGAGAGTGCGCCGCCATTGCGCGTAGGTTCGCGCATGCGCAGGAGGCGGCCAGCGCGCGATAGGACTCCAGGGCTAGGGAGAGGTCGCGCGAGAGTAGGGAAGAGGATAGGAAGGTTGAGGCGGCCATTAGGGGTTCGCGCATGCGCGAGGGAAGCGCGCACGCGGCCCCAATGCATTAGGCAGCCCCTGGGAACTACAATTCCCAGGAGGCTTAGGGAGGCAGAGGTCAGGTGCTCCCTAGTGGCCAATAGGGCTGAAGGAAGCTCAGCCCGGGAAAAGAGATACATTTCCCGGGCTTTGCAACAGTCAGTCAGGCAGAGGAGAAGGAAGGTGTAGGAAGGGTGCAGGGAGCGCGTGGCTCCTGCATCAGGTAAGGGTCCTCCCTAGATTCCCAGGCAGGCCCCAATTCCCGGGTAAAGGGCAGGGGGTAACTGAAGAGGGACGCCTTAACTAGGGAGGTGACCCTTGAGTGTGGAAGGTGCTGGTTTGGCAGTGTCGCAGCGGAGAGAGCTGTGGGCACTGTCAAAGAGGCACAGTGTGCTAGCAGTGTGGTTGCTGCGGGATCCAGGGGCTGTGTGTGATTGCAGCTGCCTGTGAGTAGTGTCGCTGTATGTGCTGGGCACAGTGCGTGCAGTGTGTGTGAAGTGTGGATCCCTGCAGGCTGACAGTGTGTGCGGTGTGTCAGCTGCAGGTGAGTTGGGAATAGCTAGTAGCAGTTACAGTTAGGACTGGGTAGCTAGGGGAAGGGGGGGCAGGTTATGTCCACAGGCCCTAGGAGTTTCCCTCAAGCCATCCCAGGTTGCGGTTCTTCAGGGACAGGCCCTAGGTTAGGGTTGCTATCACTCTAAGTAGTAGTTAGCGATAGGAGGAAGCGGCGGTTGCTGTTCCCATGCGGTTGGTGTTGCCGTGGTCCGGTTGCAGTTCCCGTTGAGCGGTGGGACCCTCGTTGGGGTCCACCGGCAGAGTACCTGGAAAGGATCAGATGGACGTCTGACCCTTTGAGAAGAAAGTTGCGGTCCCGAGCATCGGAGTGCTCGGAAGGTATCTTCATTATTATAAAGTGCACCAACTGGGCCCTAGCTTAATATAGTGACTGCGCAGTCACCCACGACCTCCGTAGGAGTTACGAGACATTGGGTGTGGGGTGATCACAGGACACTTGGTTGGGGAACACCAGACATTGGGTTGAGGTGATGCGGGTAGAGCATCAAGTTATGTTATGTTATGTAATGAGTTATATGTGTGTGTTAAGTAAAGTGTTAGTTATTGTTTTATCGTATACGAGTGTCATTGTATTTCTTACTCAGGGCTATCTTTCCTAACGGGGGATCCTGGGTAAGTGGAGGCGCTGCACCAAGTAAGGGTAAGGGTTTTCCCCAGGCTCCCAGCTAGCGGAGGCTCAGATCTCCTGGAGCCACACAGGTTATGCAGTACCAGTAGTCCTTTAGAGCAGGTGTGTTGCAGGGAAAGGGACCGGTTAGACCACGAGGGGCCAATGTGAGATTGGGTGGGTCGGCCGGTTCACAAAAAGGGCTACAAATATATAAGCAAAATATAGAAAAAATATATATATATAAGAAAAATACATGAATTAACACAATTATGTATTTAAACAAAACTATTATGTCAAAATTGATTTTATTGCTTAAAAGAATTCTAAAAGAATGATATTAAAAACAAATTAAAAAGGTGTAAATTTATCTTATACCTATATTTAGAGAACAGCAAATTGCTTGCACCTTTTGATGAAATGGGGTTTATATCATATTTACCATTAAATGCATTTATATATTTATATAATGTGGAGTGCTATGTATTAGGCTATGAGTTTGTATACGAAGAGATTTCCTAAACAGTATTAATATACCATGGTTAGATAGATGAGAGCATGGAGAGATACATGACTTATTTCACAAATTATTTGGTACAATATGCATTTTTCAGAAGAAACCAGAATGTTTTGTTCAAGCAAATGACAATAGATATGCTAAAGAAAACAGAGCGATGTCTTATAATGTACTTTTTGTTAATTATAAACCCTTTAACAGAGATGAAATAATAGGTTCCTAGAATAGAGTGACGTTTGGGGTACATTTGGGAAATAAATGAGTCCCAACATTATATTTAGCAAAAAACAATAGACAGTAAATGTTATTTACATTATCTATAATGTTGACATTTTGTATCTATTTTAGATCTTAATTAGTATACTGAATGGTCTTATTTCAGGAAGTGATTAATATTCCACTCAACATTCATCCCGTCTGGGTACCTTGTTTTTAATGTGAATATCCAGTAGGATTCTCTACAGTCTAATGTTTTTACAATATTTCCCCCTCTTTCTTTTTCCATTATCTTCTCAATACCTACAGTATGAATGAGAAATTATTTATTCCTCCCTGTCTGCATTCCGTATTCTAGGAACCTATTATTTCATCTCTGTTAAAGGGTTTATAATTAACAAAAAGTACATTATAAGACATCGCTCTGTTTTCTTTAGCATATCTATTGTCATTTGCTTGAACAAAACATTCTGGTTTCTTCTGAAAAATGCATATTGTACCAAATAATTTGTGAAATAAGTCATGTATCTCTCCATGCTCTCATCTATCTAACCATGGTATATTAATACTGTTTAGGAAATCTCTTCGTATACAAACTCATAGCCTAATACATAGCACTCCACATTATATAAATATATAAATGCATTTAATGGTAAATATGATATAAACCCCATTTCATCAAAAGGTGCAAGCAATTTGCTGTTCTCTAAATATAGGTATAAGATAAATTTACACCTTTTTAATTTGTTTTTAATATCATTCTTTTAGAATTCTTTTAAGCAATAAAATCAATTTTGACATAATAGTTTTGTTTAAATACATAATTGTGTTAATTCATGTATTTTTCTTATATATATATTTTTTCTATATTTTGCTTATATATTTTTCTTTTTTTCTTTTATCATTTTTTGTTAAAACTCAACTCAGTTTATATATATATATATATATATATATATTTTTTTTTCTGTGTTTAGTATATAATCTATCTAATAGTCTCATACTTATTCATGTATTTGTTAGACTTGTAGCTGCCTGCCTGGGTATTTTCAGCAGCCTGTGTGTGTGCAGATGTCAGCACACAGTCCATTATGTATACAGATTTGCCCCCTAAGTCAGTTTGGACCGCTATCTAGGTTGTCATAACTGGGGGGAATTAGAAGTAGTGTCTGCGCATGCGCCGAAGCGGGGAGTAGGAGGGGATCCTGTGCGGCTATCAGAGGCGTGCTCTCAGTGGGGAGGCCGCCCTGAGAGGCGTGCCGTTCATGATTGAGCACGGCTGAGGTTTGCAGGGAGTCCCAGAGTGCTCTGGCGCGCGGCGCATGCGCGGCATACATGATTCTTATTGGTTAGATGACGCGTAATGACGTCATATTGGCGCGAAAACGGGGCGGGCAGCTGCATTTAAACTGTTGATTTTACAATGTACAGCACTTCTTGAAAAAGTTCTCAGGAACGAAACGCGTTGAAGTTTGCTGCTGTCCCACATCCAGATGACTTACTAATAAAGGATTTTTATTGCAAGACCTGCTCTTTTCATCCTTGCTGTGCGCTGCACACCCTGGCTACTTGAACTTTAGCCCGAGGATCACGCTGATAGCAGGAGTATGAATCACATTTAATTGAATCTTTTCCAGGTGTGTGTCTTGCACCCTGAGTTGTAGTACCTCTGTCTCCAGGGAGATAAATGCCAGTTGCTTAGGTCTTCAGTCTATAGCTTCAAGGGCGATGGGTTTCTTCTTCTGCCGGATAGGAACCCGATGACGTTCCACGAAAACTTGATCTATGAAGTTTCCTCCAGCACCTGAATCTATGAAAGCAAGTGTAGATATTTGAAAGCCCTCACCAAAGAGTGTAATGGGGACAAGAATGAGTGATGGGTTATCAGTAGTGATGGGGGATAGAAAAAGCGTTCCCAATGAGACTCCCCTAGAACTCATGGGAACATTGTGTTTCCCAACTTTTGGAGACAAAAATAGGCAAAGTGTCTTGAAGCCTCACAGTAAAGATATAGGCCAGCGGTCTTGCGATGTAACTTCTCAGATTTGTAAAGGCTGGTACCTCCTATTTGAATAGGTTCTGATATATCTGAGGAAGAGGCTTCAGTGGAGCTCACGTGACCGGGGTTGGTCCGTGCTGGGATAGTACGATGGTGAACCTTCTCAGAACGTCTCTCCAGGAGGTGACGATCCACCTTGATGCACACGGCGATGAGCTCTTCCAAATCGGTGGGGCGATCGTAGGCTGCCAGTTCATCTTTCAAGGTCTCCGATAAACCTTGCCAAAAGGCTGCAGGCAGGGCTACGTCGTTCCAGTCGGTCTCAGCAGCGATAGTACTGAACTCGAGAGCGTATTTGGCAACTGTACGACTGCGTTGGGAGACATGAAAAGTGCAGAGGAAGCACATACCTTACGACAGGGTGTATCAAATACTTTCCAGAATTGCCAGGCAAAGGCTCCGACATCCTGTGTGAGGTCGGTTCTTCGCTCCCAAATGGGAGATGCCAAGACGAGAGCGTAATCTACAAGGAGAGAGAAGATATATGCCACCTTGGCTCGAGGTGCTGTGAAGCGTGAAGGGTTCATTTCAAATGGTATAAAGCACTGATTCAAAAAACCCCGACATTCATGAGGATCACCTCCATAACGGTTGGGAGAAGGTAAGCGGGGTTTTTGAGAAAAAGGCAGAGGGAATAGTTGGAGTCTCAGGAACAGCAGGTACAAGTGGGGAACACGGTTCCTGTAAAGCACGAGAAAGAGTGTGAAAGTCCTCTTGTACGGAAAGCATGTTTTGCTTGCTACCCACAACTTTTTCCTCTAGAGAGGTTATGCAGCTTGCGTGTGTGTGCAGGACTCTTCCTACCTCAGCGGGGTCGAAATTTGTGTGGCTGAGCATATTCTAACGCGTAGCTCACCACAAACGAAGCGCGACCGCAGTGCTGAGGTAGGGGAATGGATAACGCCGACCCACAGCCACGTGGGCGCGCCTAGGATGTAGAGTAGTTATTCAAGCCAGGTCAGGGTTATAGATTAGAGAATGGTTAAGGTACTTGCCAAGTTCTGGAGTGGAGAGTTTTGGATCGTCGTAGTTCGTAGCCAGGTTCAGGATTGAAGAGTATCGGATAGTCGGGGTACGTTGCCAGGTTCAGGATAGGAGAATGTTGTCGTTGGAGTACTTAGCCAAGGTCAGGACTGGAGACTGGAGAATCATCGTACAAGCCGGATAAGGAGTAGAGAGAAGCGGAGTCCAAGGAGCTAGCAGGGTTCAGGCAACAAGAGGTTAACAGCAGCAAAGCAAGGCAAGGCCGGATAAGCAACAAGGATTTGGCAAGGCACGGCGTCACAATGACTATGCTCAGCAATGGCTGATTGTAGAAGGAAGGTATATAAAGGATGAGCGTCCAATAGCCAGCCAGGGCGGAACCAGGAAGTGTAATTCGATTGGCTACTGGTGCATACAGGTGTGCCCTATGATGCAGCCTAATCAGGATTGAGTGTGGAGCTGCTCGCGCGCCATCCTGCATGCGTCACGGAAGCCAGGGGGCAGAGTTTAGGTTGCGCGTCACTCCCACGCCGATTCCTGGGAACAGATGGGGCAGGACCAGTCGTATGATGACCAGCGCGCGTCACGGAGGTAGGAGGGTCGGAGCCTGACTTGCGGGTCATCAGGGAGGCTGAACGAATGTCCACATCATGTGACAGTGATGGGGACGGGGTCTGAATCCGCGGGCGGCAGCACAGATTGCGCAGGGTCCGTGCGCGCGTACTGGGACCATGGAACTGCGCATACTGGGCACCCATCACGGAAGGCTTATTGAGGTGAGGAGACGGTCTGTGATCGCCAGGATAGCGAATCCTCACAGCTTGCCAGCGGTATCAACTGGGTTAAGACGCCAGCGGAGTAAGTACGGTAACAGTTTCTCATTTTTTACACTGTTTACTGTGTATCTCTTTAACTAATTCTCCTTCTTTTCCCCCTCCAATGACAGATCGCCAAACTTCAATCCTATCGAAATGGTATGGCATCAGTTGAAGGATCATATCTGAAAAGTGGTGAAACCCTCAAAAAGGATGAATTGGCGGATGGTATACTGAGTTTTTGGAAAAATGTACTCACCGTCGAAAGATGTAATCAATATATAGATCATATTGCAACTGTGTTGCCCATTGTGATAGAGCGTAATGGGCATGCATCAGGAAGGTAGTACGGTACAGTACAGTACTGTAGTATGGTTAGTACAGGTACACCAAGTATGATACAGGTAAGTATGGCACAGATTGTTTTACAGTATACTGTATGCACTTAATTGCACTCACTTTTTCTTTTCTTTTCAGAGAGAGCTGCACTAAAAATCTTGTTACAAAGTACTGTACAGTAGTTATAAAGTAGTTATAATGTAGTATAGAGTTCCTGTATTCAGTAGTTTGACAGTAGTAACTGCATAGTCCAATATGGAGTAGTTATACTGTACACAATGCCATTATATGCACTAAACTGCAATCCTTTTTTCTTTTCTTTTCAGAGAGAGCTGCACTAAAAAAGGACGGGCGGGGGGAGGGGGGTTTATCATGTGTAAAATTAGTGAACTGTGTATAGTGTATCAACAGTTATAATTTACACAAAACCCACCCTCTCTCAATGAACTACAGTACAGAAATCAAAACGGCCATGACGAAGAAGATTAAGACTGAACATTTGTATTACTGTTTTTATTATTATAAATTTTTATTATTCATGATTATTTGTATTTTACATTCTTCCATGATTATCCATTTTCATGATGTAAATGTCAGGTAGCTGCTGAAGTGATAACACCAAAGTGATCTAAACAGGTGCTTACACACAATAAAGTGAAGGATACATTATCCAGTGATGATCTAACAATATAAAAGTGAATTAAAGTGACAAAATTGAAGTCTCAACCTCCAAGGAGAAAATTATGCTCCCTCTTAATCCTGGAAGTGCTGTCTGTTAGCAGAGATTGTGATTATGCTCCCTCCTAATCCTGGAGCTGCTGAAGTGATGACAGGTGCTACCGTTACAAAGAAGATCAAGATAGAATTTGTATTAGAAAGATAACATTTGTATTATTCATGATTATTTGTAATTTTCATCCTGATTAAATAAAATAAAAAAATTCTTTTAATTCACGATCATCATTGAAACACCCCCACACCTCTCACAGAAAAAGAAAGAATGGCAAAAATTGGTAATTTATCAAAAACATGATTCAGATTATGTCTCTTTCTTTTTCTTTGAACTTTAATTAAATTCACTTTGAATGTGTGGGGGGATTCTTCAAGAAGGGGTTGGGTTTGTGTGTGAAGTGGTTAGGGGTGGGATACACTAGTTGCCAAGAAGGGCTTATCAGATTAACATATTACATTTGGGAACTTGAAATACTCTTGGTACCAGTATGTGCGTGGATGAGTCATTCGAGAAGGGATTATCACACGTGCACATGCGTTACCGTAAACAAAGCCTCAAAGATTTGAATGAATGGCTTCGGGGTTGGGGGGTGGATGGAGAAGTCATTCTCACCAATACAAATAAATACAAATGAATGGTTTGAGAGAGGTGTCAATAAGAAGTAGAAATATGCGTTTCAACAAGGTTCCAATGAGACATACACGCATGCGCAGAAATGTGATGACAGGCTCGGGAAGGTTAAAGCCAGAAAGCCACCCATTACAAATGAATGGTTTGGGAGAGGTGTCGATAAGAAGTAGAAATACTTTAGCCTTGTGTGTGTGCGGGGGGGAGGGGGAGAGCGCTGTATGTTGGATTATCAGTTCAAAGAAATATTTTCAACAGATCATCATAATGTTTTGAACCCCACACCCCCAAATAAAAAATCACAATATGCCACCCACCTCATAAAGTACGTACATGACTATTTGTATGGTAAACCTGTTACCTATTCCGGTGCTCAGAAAGATAAGATTGCTGAAATGTAGCTATAACACCTGAGAGAGCATATATAGCTTCCCTAGCCCCCAGCTGTGAAGGGCAAGGGATGAGTGCAGTGCAGACCGCCCATATAATACTCTAAACATCTGGCTTAAATATAAGCACCAATCGTGTTGTATGCACACTCACGGTTCAGTAGTCCTCTGAATGAAAACATACTCCTCTTCCCTCCATGGAAAGGCGATGGTCCGTGAGTGGCTCTGCAGTACTGGCATGTAGTATATGGCCAACGGGATCGCGGTGCTGTGATCCTACAAGTGGGGGCACCCTCTTCCTCGCTGAGCGGAGGGATGGTGATCCGTGAATGGCTCCTCAGTGCTGGAATGCGGCGTATGTCTGGCGGGACTGTATCAGGAAAGGCACTCTCAGCAACCCGGCATGCTCCCTGGTAAATGAGAGATAGCAATTGCTCAGGATGTGGAAGACAGGTGCACCGCCGTAAAGCAAGAGATGGACAATGGACCAGTTGAAAAAATTATTATTAAAACAACATCACAGTTGAGTCCTGGCGGATCCTCTAACGCGTTTCATGCCAAACCGCTTTGACAAAATACAATATAAAAAAGCAAGCCTCACCCTGACCTAAAGTGCAGCATACAACATCAAAAATTACATCTATCTAATTTCAAAAAACATTACACACACATTTATGCATAGCAGCATAGCCAGATCTGTAAGACTGTGTGTCGATTATTGAACTCTGAATAATCGTACGATACCTGACCAATATAACCTTCCTCGCATTGAAGTGATTCTGAATGCTCTAACCGGGAGCAATGGTTCAGTGTGCTTGACTTACGATCTGGGTACTACCAGGTACCTATGAGTGCAGAGGACCAGGAAAAGACAGCCTTCGTCCAAGGTATATGTGGAGCCCCTGCTACCTTACAGCGACTGATGGAGAAAACCATAGGAGACATGAATCCTCGAGAGTGCCTAGTCTACCTGGATGACATCATTGTCTTCAGAAAGACCCTGGAGGAGCACGAAGAGAGGCTGCTTATGGTGATATACCGTCTTGTAAAAGAAGGATTGAAGTTGACCCTCGACAAGTGTCGGTTCTGTCACACCTCGGTGACTTACATGGGACACATAGTGTCTGCTCAAGGAATGGCTACCGATCCGGCCAAAGTAGAAGCGGTAGTGAACTGGCCTCGTCCCGATAATGTCACGGAACTGCAATCATTCCTGGGTTTCTGTGGGTAATACCATCGCTTCGTGGAAGGGTACTCTAGTCGAGCTAAACCCAATAACAATCTTTTGAAGATATACCCCGAAGATACCGGAAGGAAGGCCACGTCGGCCCGTCAACCGTTTGGCGATAAGTGGACGTGTGAGTGTGAAAAGGCCTTCCTGAACATGAAGAAAAGCCTGACCGAAGCACCAGTGCTTGTGTATGCTGATCCAGAACAACCATACGTTCTACATGTGGATGCCAGTCTCAATGGACTGGGCGCTGTCTTACATAAGAAGCACCCTGAGGGTCTTCGGCCTGTAGCCTACATCAGCCGCAGTCTGACATCCAGTGAACAGAAATACCCTGTACTCAAGTTAGAGTTCCTGGCTCTCAAATGGGCGATCACAGAAAAACTCCATGATTACCTTTATGGTGTTACGTTTGAGGTAAGGACGGATAACAATCCCCTCACGTACATCAATACCTCTGCCAAGTTGGATGCAGCAGGGCACCGATGGCTGGCAACCCTATGTAATTACGGATTCTCTCTGAAGTATAAGCCGGGGCCTTTGAACATTGGAGCTGACGCTCTATCCCGACGACCAGGACTAAGTGCTACTCCCGATGATGATGAATGGAAAGAGATCCCGGGGCCCGGGATGCGAGCAGTGTGTAGCATAGCGGTCGTCATCAATGATCAAGTGGTCTTCTCAGAACTACGGGTTGCAGATGCCCTAGGATGCCAGTCGCAGGCTATTCCAGCCGCCTACAGCGATCCAAAAGGAATTAACATAACTCACGACAAGGTCATACGATGGATAGACTTAGTGGACTACCAAATGCGAGATCCGGTAATCAGCATCATTCGGCAAGCTGTTCAAAGAAAGAATCCAGCCTTACTGAAACGTGCTCCCAGAGACCTGATCGCGTTGCTAATGCGTGAGGTGGACAAGTTTGAGATTGACAATTGCTTGCTCTATAGGGTAGTACAATATCAAAACCACCCTGATAGGCGACAACTGGTTCTACCCCAAAACTTAAGATATATGGTATTGAAGTCTCTACATGATGAACATGGGCATCTTGGTGTAGAGAAGACCTTTGGGTTAGTCAGAGACCACTTCTTCTGGCCCAAGATGCGGAAAGCAGTGGAATAACACTGCCGCCGTTGTTCCCGGTGTATACAACGCAAGACTTTGCCTACCAGAGCAGCGCCCATGGCCCACTTCAAGAGTTCTGGCCCAATGGACCTAGTGTGTATGGACTTTCTGTGTATTGACCCCGACACCCGAGAAATCTGTAAAGTGCTGGTCATCACGGACCATTACACAAAGTATGCTCAGGCCTTTCCCACGAAAGACCAGAAGGCCATCACAGTAGCAAAAACACTATGAGAGAAGTACTTAGTTCACTACGGTCTTCCAAATCGGCTTCACTCAGACCAAGGTCGAGATTTCAAGAGCACTCTGATCCGGGAATTACTCAAAATGTTGAATATTGCCAAATCACGGACGACTCCGTACCACCCCGAATGAGACGCTTTGCCAGAACGATTTAATAAGACCTTGTTGGACATGCTCAGAACCCTGAAGGGTGTGCAGAAAACGGAATGGAGTCGACATGTGGAGGCATTGGTACACGCTTACAACTGTACCCGCCATGAGTCCACTGGATTCTCCGCATACTTCCTCATGTTTGGGCGAGAGGCAAGACTGGCAGTAGATGTGCGTCTTCGAGTATCAACGGATGGGATACGCAATGCTACCCATTTCAAATATGTGCAAAGACTCAAGGACAGTTTGCAGCAAGCTTACCAACAGGCTGAGAAGTCTACAGCTAAACTGAATGATGGCAACAAAAGACGATATGACCATAAAGTCAAGTATCGGGAGCTACGTCCTGGGGACGCTGTGTTGCTTCGTAATCTGGGAGTCCCCAGAAAACATATATTGGCGGACCGATGGAGAGATGGTGTATACGAGGTAGAGTCACAGATGCCTGTCCTACCGGTCTATCGCATCAAAGGCACCAAAGGCCGGGTAAAGGTTTGGCATCGAAATCATCTTCTCACCATTCCACAAGTAGGAGACGAGGAAGCAGAAATACTGGCCAAACCGCTGAACGGTGAGCCCGACTTCTCAGAGATTGGTCAAGAGACTGTAAATAATTACACCAACTCTGAAACTCCTGAAGACCCTATGGAAGGACCCTCTCAAAGGGACTATTCCACTGAAGGGGCATCTCCCGGAGGAGCTACGGGTAAAGGGCCCCGTAGGCCAACGCCTACTAAGGTGGCACCAAAAGGCCAGCCTTTGGACCCACAGAGCCCATGCTTTGTGCCAAACAGAGACTGTTCAGAGACATTTCTCCCCTCACGGGAAGAGGCTGAGCCTCAGGACTGTACTTATTACTCCCCCGAGGGAGTTGCTGAAGAACAGCTCTGTAGGAGCCAAAGCGTAAGGTACCCTCCAAACCGGGTAACCTATGATCAAATTGGGGCACCCCATTATGAGGCTCAACAGTAGGCTCGCAGCAAAGTGCATTCCGTCATGGTGATGTTCAATAAAATATACAATCTGACATAGAGATGATAAGTGTAAGATCGTATTCGATTGCTATATTTTTATTATATAATGATGTTGTGCCATTTTCATTATATAACTGCTGTATATAGTAATCTAAGGTATGTGTCCCAAGCTAGGTCGTTTGGGGTTTTTACCAGGGGGAGGATGTAGCCGGGTCCCCCTCTGCCTTGCGGACACCCCCCCCCCCTCCGAGTACTCACTGCGGCGGCCGGGAGCAGAGCGGCCGCTCGCGGGGAGGTGCGGGGGGGTGTGCGCGCACAGCGCGCCTCTTCATGTAGTGTGGGTGTTGCCGGGAACGCGTGCGGCCAGTTGCCAGGGACGCCCAGTGGTGCCTGCCGAGGGGTCCACCATCTTGGATTGCCCACACATGCGCAGTAGAACGGGGACACGGGAAGCATTGCGCCAAGTTGCGAATGCGCGAGGGCAAGCGTGCAAACCCACACCAACCAGAGGAGGGTTCTAAGCAGGGACTTCAAGTCCCATGAGCCTTAGGGGACCCCACGTTACGCCAGGGAGCCAATAAGGCTGTAGGATCTCCCTGCAGAGGGGATTAGATACATTTCGCGGGGTTTTGGAGCAAGGCAGTCGGCGCCAGGAGAAGCTAGGGAAAGGAGGTGAGGTGCAGGAGTAAGTGACTCACTGCACTAGGCCAGCAGCCCCCTAAGCCCCAGTTAGCCCTGACCCACCCAGTAGGTTGTGTTGCTTCAGGGACAGGCCCAGATTAGGGACCCTGCCCCTTACTTTTACAGTGCAGATTAGGGACACAGCGGATGCTGCGCTTCCCATCTAGAGGCTTGGGATCAAGTCTCATCCACAGAGAGAGAGCGGACTGTACCCAGGGTGGAAGGCCCTGACCGATCATCTTCCCGGAGGTATCGGACATCGCTAGGAAGGTTGTCGGAACCTTTGCGAAGAACCTTTAATGTCCAGGTGCCTGCTTTCACGGTTCCCATGTGAAGATGTGTCCTCTGGGTTATTCCCTGATTTGGGGGATTGGTCTTTTGGGAGGGGGGATATTAGATCTGATGATTCAGAGGGAGAACCACCAGCTCCCATTTGTAAATCTGTGTCCAAGTCACCAGGGTCTTTCAGATCTTTCAGGAATTGTCCAGGTCCCAATCTCAGCAATCTACTACTCCTAGAGTATCTTCACAGGAATGTACCAGGCCAAGTAGTCCAAGACCTGAATCTTTGTCTGGGAAACCCCTTAAGTGGTGGGACCCTATGTTCCATGGCTATGTCACCAGCATGGATTGAACCAGGTTCTTGTTGGTAGATGGTCCCATAGTTGATCACTGGTTGAAGAGAAGGCCACTACTCCCCAGAGGATACAGCTGAAGCTGTATCCATCAATGGCTGGGAGAAATGAATGTAGATGTCAGATTACCCAAGGGCCCCTCAATTCTATACCAGGAGGTGGACCCTAATGAACCTAAATTTTAGGGTTTACCTGGCCAGGAAGATTGCCGCAAAATACAAAGGCTTAGCCGAGCTGAGTGGGCAATAAGAAACTGGTACTCACGGCTATGATTTTCCTTATGTCCCAGAACCGATAATGCAAGAAATAGATGACAACTGGCATGATTGGTTCAAGTTGGTCATCACTGATTACTGTACCTCCAATCTAAAACTAGTGTCAAGGAATTCATTAAGGATTCCCTTATCTGTTCCATCATGCGAGAGTGGCTTATAGGGACATGTGTATTCATGGATAGGGTAGAAGTCCAACAGCACGCTGGTGCCCCTAAGGTATATTCTGTGTGGGTAAAGGATTTTGAGGGACGGGCCATCCAAAAGCCTGATCCCAAATATTACAAGTAATGCCCCCATACTCTTTATGTTGGAAGAGTTAGATTAATCGTCGCTGTAACCAGTGGATGATATAGGTCCCTACTGTCAGAATATGTATAAGTGATTATTGCATTGTAGGCTCCAGAGTGGTGGATGGTGCATCAAATTCGTTCCAGTGAGGACATAGAATTTTCCTCCCAAAAGAGTGTAGCCTTGGCTGGTGCAGACTGCCTCTCTGCCTCCTGTCACGTAAGTCCTTTGCAGCTACAGGCTGTGGCAGGCTATCCTAGGGCTTTGAACACCCCCTCATGCTGACTCTCTGAGTGACAGAAGAGGTGGTGCCAGAAGGGTCTGTATACAGCCAATAGTGGTGCAGACCTTGTGCCCTCCCCTTCTAGTGCATCAGAGAGGAAGTGCTAAATTATAGCAGATCAGCTCCCACCCTCCATGGTGAGGAAGCAAGTTAGTCATGGTGAGACATGTAGTCAGTCCCTCATGGGCTGACTTAGCAAGAGAGAATTTAGGCCTCAAGTCTAACAGAGAGCCACGGCACCATCCAGAAGTCTGGGGTCCCAGATCAATCCTTGTCACGCTGCGCTCACCACAAACAGGACTAGACTGCGGGGCTGAGGTGGGGATGTATATAACCGCCGCCGTACAGCCACGGAGCCAGGTCCGGAATGCGTTGTCGGAGTCGTGGTGCTGGGTCGGGGCAGGAGAGTTTGGGGAAGCCATGGTACTTGCCGTGATCCGGGGTTGGACAGAGAAGAATTGTCGTATCCGAAGCCGTGATCGAGGAGAGGAGAGAGAAGAATCGTCCTTATCCGAAGCCGTGATCAAGGAGAGGAGAGAGCGGGGGTCCAATAACAAGCCGAAGTCCAGGGGTAGAGAAGAGACAGGTCCAGGGGTCACAACACGAGTCAGGCAAGGCACAGGAACAGACAAGATCCAAGAAGCAGCAAGCACAGCACAACAGTGTTTATGTCCAGCAAAGTGAAAGTGAAACAGGAAGGTATTTAAAGGGGAAAGCACCAATCAGGAACTAGCAGATGATGACCTCACACATAAGCCACGAGCCAATAGGGTAGTGCAGAATTGGCTACTGGTGTAACACAGCTGATGCTGCTAGTATTCGTTGGCGTGCGGTGTGCGCGTGTATGAGGAGTGCGACGCAGAGTGAATGCTGTGGTGATATTGCGGGAGCGCGCCTCCGCGGATGAAGCATTGCGCAGCTGCGTGCGCACCGATAGTGGTCTGTGAATGTCAGAGGTACAGCCGCGTGACGCGTGCTGGGGGCGGAGCCTAGCGGCGATCCTGACAATCCTCATGCATACGCTGTACTGCTAGCAGTGGCTGCTACCAATAAATCATCCATTTTTATATATCCCTGCTTGAGCTCTCAGTCTATTGGGTAGGGGTAGGGATGGAATCTGCCCTAGTGTGGGACTAACTCTGGAAATCGTGGAGCCCACTGGACCTGGAGGCATGTGACAACCTGAGTTAACATTGAAGATCTACAAAAGCCTGTCCTGTTCCCCACACCAATGCAGACCACAGCTCTCCTGGACCCTCACAGGTATGTGCACACCACAAACGGCAGTAACCAGTAGTACGTCTTCCAGAGAGGGGCGGAAACTGTGTTACACATATATAATCACCAGTGACATCATCCCCAGAGATAAACAACATATTCAGTTTCACTCAGAATTATGCAAAGTTTCCATATAATTTAATGGCAAATGATGAATGACAATGCTGGCACACATGAATATAATAATCACCATATACACGTTTTAGATTTACATATGTATATAGACATGAACTGTAAAGTACAGACAGATGTTTATGAGAAAAATCCCTCACGTAACACTTTTCTAAGGGCAAATAATGGACATCCAAGTCCAATCATAAGAGGTATTTCTAAGGGACAATTAAGACTGAAATATAATTGCTTGAGCAATGAGACTGCCCTTGAACAATCAAAGGATCTTATGACACACTTCCTACAAGGAGGTTATAGACCCTAGAATGTGGTAAGAAGCATTTAACAGAGCTAACTGGACAGATAGATCTGAGTTTTTGATGGTTAAAAACATAAAGAAACAAAAAAGTCAAACAGATTTCAGAGGAAAACTTACTGCTTTCCATTAGACATTTCAGCAAACCAGCTCATCAAATTAGATTGGTCATCCAAAGAGATTGGAAAATCTTAAACCTAGATATTTTAAGCCTCGTCTCTCTTAGTCCAGATTGGTCTTCAAGAAGGCTAGAATGTTAGCCTTGCATCTATCCCCAGGCCTGTTTGATTCAGGATCACCTGAATTGAGCAGACTATGGCTATCTAAAAGTTTCCACAAAAGTGGACATGGCAAAATCTGCAAGTTTGTAAATCCAATCAATGTTATTACAAATCATACTATGAAAAATCAATATAGTATACAGACCTGAATTAACTAGAAAGGTTCCCTTGCTCTGCCTGTTTTGTTATATAGTGGGGTGGTGCTTAACTGGGATAGATACTAGTATAGCAACCAGAGAAGAGAAAGGTCCCAGTTAGTAAGCACTCTGTCCCCTGTAGTACCAATATTTACATTCGCTGTACCGTAGATATTAGTGAATATGCAATATTAGTTAATTAAAATATAACTTTTAATAACATATTACAGTAGAGAAACTCAAATAATTGACTAAGGGCCTCATGCAGAGAGCAGCGCTATTTAGAATTGGAGAGGGGAATTTTTTTTAGCTTTATTGGAGAGTTTTTTTCTCCATATGCAGAAAGGGCATAAAACTGCATTTACAATCCTTTCTGCATATGGAGAGTTTCAAACAGCGCTATGAGCGCTGTTGAAACTAGTAGGAAAGAAATCGATTTTTTTTTTCTCCTGCATCGGCCGCGGAGCGCCAGCTGCTTGGTGGAGAGGAAAAATGTTGAAACTCGCGCCATTTTCTTGCCGCGAACAGCCACTAGATGGCGTTCGCTGCTCTCTGCATACGGTCGTTTTCAAGACTGGAGAGATTTCTGTTCTCTCCAGCCGCGCGGCGAGATTCTGAGAAAAAAAAAAAAAAATGGCGCTTTTTTTAAAACTCCCCATTATCTGCCTTTCTAAAGGCAGATTTCGCCAATATATGCCGCTTTCCCTGTTAGCGCTGCTCTCTGCATGAGGCCCTAAATGTCTGCCTACAATATTAAAAGTTTAACTGTCAGTCAGTCGCTTCCTAAGTTGTGATACACACAGAAACCCTATAAGGGCTAAAGACCTTGTTAGTTGTGGACTCACTAATAAATAAATAGACCCGAAAGGTTCACCTCTGTGTAATCAGCTGCATCACTGAATCCAGGAATGGAAGAGGAAAAATCCTCCTCTTCCTCTTCTGTTTCTCTGTGTGCCAGATTGCTTTTTGCACAACCCGATTTCCCCTGGAAAATGAGAAGTTAAAGGCCACCTTGTACCAGAACCTACGACATAGTGGTAACGGCATAGAGATCATTTCAGTCATTTCGTCTCAATATTTTTCTGAAATTGGAAACTGCTGGATATTAGAATAAAAAAATAAAATAAACTGTAAAGGTAACATTTAAAACAAAAATAGTTTAACCATTTTACTAAGACCAGGGCATACAATACACTTGCTCTGCATCTGACTCGAATGCTGCAATATTAACACCTGTGCATTAAACTTGATCTGTGGCCAACTTTAACCTATTTCTTAGAGCTTGTTCTGATTGCCATGATCATTACAGTACATAAATCCCAATCCTAATGGAATTATGACTTTTTTTTCATACCTGTATTGATATTTCGTTCTTTTATTTCATCAGGACATATGCCAGGAAAGCAAACTCCAGCAGTCCATTATCCTCAGACGTTAATGCTTGTGTCATATGCATTTGTACTCATCTCCTTCTGTATTTAATTGACATCATGCTGTGTATATCACAGTAATTACATTTTATATTTTTACAGCTAACTACCTTGAATCAAACACGGGATTGAACCCTACGTAGAGTTTATAAAAAGAACATTTATGAAATATATTTTAGAACTATAGTGGTCCTTTTCAATTAGCTTTAGAATTTGTAAAAAATTCAAAGCAAATTAATGTTTTATAATCTAGTAAAAAGGGCAGTGCAGCAATAAACTCAAATCAAAGGTAGATACATCATTTGTACTGTAGAATGGTAGCTGCCCATTATCTTTCCATCTGTATCCTGGCAGCAGTCATTAGGAAATGCTCAGTGTCACTCCAGAAAACACATTGATATTCTTGCTCTGATTTTTAAAGGACAGCATGCATATCTAACCTGTTGAAGCTCCACTATCACAATCAAATAATCTGTGAGTTGGACTGAAAATGACATTTCAGACAGTAATTCTGACCTCGATGAAGCTGATACTAGTGAAATCCATGAGGTCATTGATGCTTGTAATAAGTAATTTCAGTTTATTCATTATTTTTCTCCCCAATGTATTTAGATCTATATATCTTTCTGTTATGATTGTGCTCGCCACAAATCAAGACCGGACCGCGGGGCTGAGGTGGGGTTATATAATCACCGACCTTAATCCGCGCAGACTGATCCGGAGTGCGCAGTACGTAGTCGTACATAGCAGGGTCAGGATTGGAGAAGGCAGGATCGTCGTTATTCAAGAAGGAGTTCGGCAACAGGTAATCAGGAGTTCCCCACTTCAGCTTAGGAGCGTGAGCGCAGGAGTGGCCTCTGCATGAGGAGCGGGCTCGGCCCATGATGCCGGTCTCAGCAGGGGGAGACAGCAGGCTGACCGAAGCACACCGTGGGGCGGCGTCGGGAAAACTAACGCTTCAGCACAGAAGTTCTAAGCAGGCCTCTGCATGGAGATTAGCAGCAGGCCTCAGGAAACGAAGGGTAACCACTGCTAGGAGAGAATGCAGCAGGTACCAGTGCTTGATAAACAACGCTTCAGCACAGGAGTCAGGAACAGGCCTCTGCATGGAACTAGCAGCAGGCCTCCGGAAACAACGCTTCAGCAGAGGAGTCAGGACCGGGCCTCTGCATGGAACTAGCAGCAGGCCTCAGGAAACGAAGGGCAACCTCTTCTAGGGGAGAATGCAGCAGGTACCAGTGCTGGCTAAACAACGCTTCAGCACAGGAGTCAGGAACGCTCCTCTGCATGGAACTATCAGCAGGCCTCAGGAACTTAGGAACTAGGGATAAGAACTAGAGAGGTTAGTACACCAGGATACAAGCCAGGGCGGCTTGTGGCAGAGACAGTAACATCCAGGGAAGGAATTATGCTCGGCAGGGAAGCATTGTGGGAAGGCAGTATTTAAAGGTCAGTGAACCAATCGCAGAAGGGGCGTGTGACAGTATTGCTTTAATGAGTGAATCTAGGCTGCAGTAAATATCAGGGGTAGTGTTCCAGGACTGCACAGGTCGGTAAGGCAAGGCAAACAGTAAACTAAGGTGCGATCCGAAGCCCCTCTTCACGTGAGACCTCCGGGCGAATACGACCACTCATAGAGCTGGGGGACCTGGAATTGTTCCTGAACTGTCTAGGATTGGGAGTAGAGTCATGGTCCAGAGACTCGTGGGCACTCCTTTGCGTACCCCCACCCCCCTGTGAGAACTGCGGCCAGACAGGGCCATCCATGGTCTCGGGGACATTGAGTTGTTCCTAAATTTTTGTAGGTGGAAATTAGGTCCAAAATCCAGGTGTACATTGGCGAGTGCCACAAAGGACAGCGGTGGCGCTGCGGTTCTCGGTACATGGGCAGTGGAACCAGGGGACTTGGAAAGCCAAAGCTGAGAAAGGACAGGGGACTCTGGAATAGGGACATCAGAAGGGCAGCAGCCAGGTTTCTGGTGCATAGTAATAGTCCAAGAGTACGGGACACAGGACACTGATAGTCGGACATGAATGACATTGGGGAATTCGGGGCAGATATGGCTTTGGTGGAATCAGCACATAAGAAGTTGCGAGAGTCTTTAGCTACCAAGGAAATCAGGGTGGTGGTTAGCGAGGGTATTGGGCGGGCGGGTACTCTGCAAGATATTGGAGCAGTAGTCTTGATACAAACCAGGCTTGTAATCCCAAGCAATTTGAGAGAGCTGGTAGCAGTGTTTACGTAATTCTTGGTTGTGGTACATGCAGTTGAAGGAACCGCCTCCTTTGGCCTCTGAAATTTGGGGGGAATCAAATCCGAAGTTATGGTCTTGTCGAAGGGCATATAAGCATCACGGAGACAGTAGGGGACAGCACGTCCAAACCCATAGTGGGGCCATCGAGGACAGGGATGGACACCTCAGGCAAAGCAACGAGGTCCAGCATGAGTGTCTTCGTCCTAGAGAATGAAGATATGCAATCCAGAAAGGGCACTTCAGGCACCACACAGAAACCTGTGAGTAAAGACTCTGTTTGAAAGGTGAGAAAACAGATCTTATCCGAGAAAGCAGGAAGCCGGGTAAGAGGTGCAACAGGCTTAGGAATAGAAGTCTTGGGGTTAACGCTGGGTACCTCTGTGACAGGGTAAATAAAAGCCACCATTTATATGCCTGGAAAATCTATGTCTAGTCTGCAGTGCAGCACTGACTAGGTTAAACTTCAGCTGGGAACCTCAGGACAATTAGTTGGATCCCAGCTGCCTAATCAAGGTGTGTTAAAACCCAGGTTGTAGACACATGTAGCTGGCTGTTGATGAGAGAGGAGTAAGCTGATAAAGTGATTCCTGAAAACAAGGTCTGAGTAGCAAAGTAGTGAAACTGTGAACTGTCTGTCCCCTGCATTGAAAAAGGGTAGCTGCATATATATAAACTGTCTGCTAAAGAGAAACTGTTTTGTTCGGTTTGCTGAAGGAAAAGCCATTTTCGTTTGTTGCTGTAAAAGAGCTATTTTTGTTTTGTGTGCTGTATATTTTTCAAGGCAACATAAAACAGCCTTGTCAAGAAACCCACGTGTGTAGTTGCATGTACCCTGCAACAACCTCCAACACAGAGAAGGAAAACAGAGAACTAGAGCTTGGCTTAGGAGTTGAGATCCCAGGTACCCAGGTCTCGCATGATACAGTGAGAGAAGCAATGCGGAATATGACTGTTTTAAACATAGAGTTCTTAACATCGGTAGCTCCAGGCACCTTCCTGAGAGGTAACCCTAGTTTTGCGACAGGACAGTCAATAGGAAGTACCCCAAGTATTGTGGAAAATACAGTGAAATATAAGTCCATCTTGTACACAGGAGTCTTCAAAAAAAGGGACGCAGCGGGTATTGCTGAAAGTTCCAAGTGTGATACCCCTGAGGTCGTGGTAGCAGACATGCAGTTAATAGTGGATACCCCAAATACTGTGGGAAAGTCAGCGTAAAACAGTATTGTTAGCGGAGTGAACATCCCAGACTTTAGGGCTAAGCGTGGAGTTACAGGGGGTTTAGAACAAAACAGGCTATTCACAGCCGTGAGGAGCTTTAAGTCATCTTTAATCATCCCGGAGGCTGTGGCATGATCCGTGAAAGAAACTGGGGTAGACTTTCCAATAGAAACAAGTGACATCTTGCTTGATACTGAAGTGGGTCATTGAGATCCAGCAGGGACTGAACTAGCTACTGTAATAAGATCAGAGAACATTGTGCTTGTCTCTGAATTGGGTCCCTGAGAATCCCTAGTGAGGGCATCAGACTCCATGGGAGACTCGGTGACAGGGGTCTTGAAACCAATTAAAGGAATTGCAGGTATCACAGACTTAATGGGAGAAATACCTTGCAAAACAGGAATTTTAGTAAAGGTGATAGTCATCTCACAGACTACCGCAGAGGTGGTGAGCAGGCAGTCAGGCTCTACCACAGGAGTCAGAGAGAAAGCAAGGGTTAACACAGGAGGTGCTGGGGAGACTCTAGAAGCTGTAAGGGGAGGCTCAGAGCGTAGTAAGGGATCAGGGGCAGATAAGCTGAACTCTGAAATAATAGCCTGAGGGGCCGTAGAAGGGAGGCTAATAGCTGTCACCGGTTCTGAGGAGACAGACTTAGAGTCAAGGACAGGAATAGCAACACTCAGAGACAGAGGAGTAAAATCATTGAGAACAGGCATAACAGATAGGACAAACGGAAGTGAGCTAGGGAAGGTTTCTTCTACAACAGAAGATTTAGTAGCGGCAGAGCTTAACTCAGCGGCTGCTGGAGAACTTTTAACTACAGTGAGAAGGGACTGCACATTTACAAAATCAGGGGTAAAGGGAGTTTTAAATTTGAAAACCTGATCCTTAAAAAAGGAGGGGCCTGACTGTAATTGTACTAAGGGAGCAACAGCAGATACGCTGATCTCAGAAGGGGTCTCTTGGAAAGGGGCATAATATGTACTGTTCACTTTTAACCCTAGGATTTGAGAAGAGGAGAACACAGATACTACAAGGGGGGCACCAGTACAGTACAACTGTACTGGTCTCTGAAGTGGGTATTTGGGAAAGAGTGTCTGGGACATCAGAAACGACTACAGATTCCATGAAAAGGGGTCTATGCTCAGAAGCAGAGATTTCAGCTCTCCGAGTGACAGACGGGGTCAGCAAAATACCTTGGAGTGGGGATTCTACGAACAGGCTTATGGAAACAAACGGTTCCAGAATACTTTTAACTGGAGCCAGTATTATTGCCGAAAGTTCAGGGGGCGTAGCCCCGAGATTTTTAGCTGAGTCAGGGGACTTATAGCAAGGAGTATCCAAAGGCTCAGCAACTTGAGCGTTAGGGGAGTCATTCAGTGCAACCCCTGCATTGAGACGTGAGGGTTCATTCTCTGATGCAAAGAAAGACACATTAGCCTGAGGGCAGCAAGGATTTACAGGGGTTAAGGTAGATAGTACTTGAGAACCAGAAGGGAATTTGTCTCCAAAATTGGGGACATAAGGGGTTCGTCCTCTGAAGCTAAGGAGGTGTCCTTGACTGTCGGACTACAGGGATTTACCAAGGGAGGTTCATAGGGCTGACCTGCAGGGGTTAACACAGGTACAACCTCAAGGGTTAAGTTAGGCTGTACCTGAGAATCAGAGAAAGAGAAGCTAGTTTCCGAGAGTGGGGTTATAGGGTTTTCAGCTACTTGCCCTAGGGACCTAACATTAGTCTGCGGAATACAAGGGTTAACAATGGGGACCTCACCGAGCAGACTAGCAGGGGTTAAAACAGAAAAAACCTCGGGAACAGAGCTTAGAAATTCTGGGATAGAAAAAGAGGGCAAACAGGGTTCATTCACTGGTGCTAGCGAAGACACACTGACCTGGGGGATGCAGGGGTTTACGGTGGGGGACTCATAGGCCTGACTAGCAGGGGTTAAGACAGAAATAACCTCGGGACAAAACCCAGGGAGGTTAACTCAGGACTAGGGACCGTTGCAGCTTCTTCCTTAGCGGGCAGCGACAGGGAGATGGTTTGGCCATTCTTAGGAGGGGGTGGTACCCCCACGGGTTTAGTAACAGGTTTGGCAGAAAAGAAATTGTGATTAGATAGTGCGTAGGCAGCGAGAAGAGGGTCCTGCTCACTTATGATTAAGTCAAAATCTTGGTATAACACACAGGCGGCATCTAGAATCTGATCTAGAGTCTTACGATCTGAGGAGGAAAAAACCCGGGTCCGTTGGGAGAGCAGGGCCTGTTGAGACTTTCTTTCCTCTTTAAATTGCTGAGATCTAGTAAGGAGTTCTTTACGAATCAGTCTTTCCTGAGGGGTTAAACCTTTATACAAAAACGCACTCTCAGGCGGAGGCAGTCTCTCAAACAGGTATGGTCTTCAAAACAGGGACTGGTCCGCAGCCTGGGACATAGGTACAGTAAAAAATTTACCATCCCCCGCCACGGCGCGGTCCAGTTTTGTGGGGCCGAGCATACTGTTACGATTGTGCTCGCCACAAACCAAGACCGGACCGCGGGGCTGAGGTGGGGCTATATAATCACAGACCTTAGTTCGCGCAGACTGATCCGGAGTGCGCAGTTCGTAATCGTACATAGCAGGGTCAGGATTGGAGAAGGCAGGATCGTCATTATTCAAGCAGGAGTTCGGCAACAGGTAATCAGGAGTTCCCCGCTTCAGCATAGGTGCGTGAGCGTGGGAGTGGCCTCTGTGCGAGGAGCGGGCTCGGCCCATGACGCCGGTCTCAGCAGGGGGAGACAGCAGGCTGACCGAAGCACACTGCGGGGCAGCGTCGGGAAAACCAACGCTTCAGCAGAGAAGTTCTAAGCAGGCCTCTGCATGGAGATTAGCAGCAGGCCTCAGGAAACGAAGGGTAACCACTGCTAGGGGAGAATGCAGCAGGTACCAGTGCTGGATAAACAACGCTTCAGCACAGGAGTCAGGAATAGGCCTCTGCATGAAACTAGCAGCAGGCCTCCGGAAACAACGCTTCAGCACAGGAGTCAGGACCGGGCCTCTGCATGGAACTAGCAGCAGGCCTCAGGAAACAAAGGGTAACCTCTTCTAGGGGAGAATGCAGCAGGTACCAGTGCTGGCTAAACAACGCTTCAGCACAGGAGTCAGGAACGGGCCTCTGCATGGAACTATCACCAGGCCTCAGGAACTTAGGAACTAGGGATAAGAACTAGAGAGGTTAGTACACCAGGATACAAGCCAGGGCAGCTTGTGGCAGAGACAGTAATGTTCAGGGAAGGAATTATGCTCGGCAGGGAAGCATTGTGGGAAGGCAGTATTTAAAGGTCAGTGAACCAATAGCAGAAGGGGCGTGTGACAGTATTGCTTTAATGAGTGAATCTAGGCTGCAGTAAATATCAGGGGTAGTGTTCCAGGACTGCACAGGTCTGTAAGGCAAGGAAACAGTAAACTAAGGTGCGGATCCGTTACACTTTCTCTCTAAGCATAACGATTGTTTAGCTTCCAGCATTCGTAAAAGTGAAACGGTTGTTGATATCTTCATTGGACTTGTTCAGAGATTGACAATGCAGATACAGATGCAGCGGCTGTTATCCGAAAATTTCACGGGTTGTATTCCTGGCATAACCAGGTCATGCTGCGTGATTTCTCCAAACTTTACCTCATTAAGACGCGAGTTTACTAGAGTTTTTATCGAGTGCAGATAATGGCATTTTAGCTTTGTCTGCAATACCGTCGAGAAACTCAAGTTGGCAATCGCACGTTGTTGTCTTAAAAATCTAATTGCAATTCAACCTTTCTTTTATTGCCGTACAGTACTTCAAGTGTGTGATTTGAAGATTAACTTTACGAGTTCATACATTATACTGTACATGGGAAATAAGTCCTTTCTGAGGCTCCTTAGCCATACACAAATCCTCTAACTGTAGAAGATTAAAAATATGAGAATACACAACAGAAAGTATTTTTAACTAATTAAATGTTTTATTTGTACAGGATAATAAAGGAAAAGGGAATAATACTAAAATATGTCGCTTCTTCCGAACGTAAAATATATGTTCCGCCATGCGTGTATGGCAAATTGGAACCTTGTTGAAACGCATGTGCGTGTCATCACATTTCAGTGCATGCGTGTATGTCTAATTAGAACCTGATTGAAACGCATATGCGTGTCATCACATTTCTGTGCATGCATATCATTATGTTTCTAATTAACTTATTGCACAGTAAGATACGGTGCATTTCCTCACGGAGTCGCTACAGTAGATATTGTATCTGCTAGACAGTAGTACTGTACTGCTGTTAGTATATCAACAGTAGATAGTTAAAAACACTTTTATTTTTCTAGATTTATATATTATATTGTACATACTATACAGTTATATATTATATTGTATTCTGTACAGTTTATCAAAGACACATTTTTATATATTGAAATGCCCACAGAACTTTAGGTATAGTACTACTGTAAGTGTACAGACAGTAAAAACATGCACACAGCAAAAAGTATATTTAAAGAATGAAAATGTTTATTTGATAATAAAGGAAAAAGGAATAATACAAAAATACAACGTCGCCTCTTCTTCAAAGTTTACAATCTTGTCTTTTTCTTCTTCGTAATGGCTGCTGCTTCTTGGACATCTGGATCTGTAAAGAAAGAGACAATATTCTATATTATCAATCGCGCCGTACATTATGGTTAAAATATGCCTGCATCTACAAGTTTACAGCATGATCTACTGATTTATTGTAATTGGCTAGTAATTCAGTACTTATTCAACCAGTGTGTATTATTGCTGCTGCAGTATACTACAGTAAGTGTCAGACTTTCAGTATTGCCACAACAATGTTACATTCTATTGGGAAAAATGTTACTGTATATCCTCGGCTAAAAGGAGCTATAATCAAATTGTATCCAACAAAATGATGCATGAGAAGGTTTTGCTAGAGGTTTTTTTTGGTGGGGGGGTTGGGGGGATTGCAGCACTGTGTTTTACCTGGCAGTATTGCTGGGAGCGTTTCCTGCACCAAGTGTGTGGAGGGGTAGGGGGCAGATTTCCTGCACATTGTCTTCGCTCAGCTTCAGACGTCCACATGCAAAACAGAAATTGTAAAAGTATTCAAAATGAAACTATTTAAAATAAACAACTGTCCTTTTTTTAGATTAAAAACATTGGCGGAGCATCTATATTTTTAAATACATTTATAACTAGCAGCAGTCATCAAACAAGTCGATGGACCTCCAGGGAAGAGCCCATCTATGCCTCAAAAGGCCATTGATGCTATTTCTCAGGGTTCTCATAAGAAGAGTGGTAACATTAAAATAGTGCTTCTCTTCTTACATAATTATGTTCCTTAAATTTGCAGGAAGACCCTTTTTGTATTTTTTGCCTTCATAATTGACATTTTGGGTCCACTCGCTGGACAGCTCAAAACTGACGTGGTGTTTAAAGATGAACTGGGCATATTTCTGAGGTAGACCACCACTTCTGATCTTTTATTTATCCCAGATGCTCTGGGGCAGTTCTCTCAACAAGATGTCTGGGAGCGTTAAAATCCAGGGTGCTGGATTGGGTGTGCTTCTGACATCAGGCAGGGGTAGATGGTCTGGGAGAATGCTTTCCTCCTGTCTTGGCCTTACCAGGGTTGTCATCTCCTCCACCAGAAGGGTATACGTGTATTTTGCAGGTGGAGGGGGTGAGCGTGGGGGGTCCCGTCGTGTGCTTGGTGTTGGCACCATGAAGGTCACATCCAGGGATTGAGAGGGTACATGAAGGAGTGTATGCGGTTCCTCCATGGGAGAATAAGGGGCCTCCAGGCTACCCTCCTGCTCCTGCGTCGGACATACAGGGGCAGGGACTCCAAGCAAAGAATAGAGCCCCGCGATGTTCCTCTCAATCTTATCCAGACGAACACCCATGCCCCTAACCATATTCTCCATGTTCTCCAAAGGCGATCCATCATGCCTCCATTCGGTCCCTGTATTGCTCTATTTAGTTGTCAGTGAAAGCGACATCACTGAAAACATCCAGCATGTAGGCGACCGAGCTGGATCTGTTGCAAGGAGTACTGTTGTAACAGGGATGAACATCTGCATGGCTTGGTGCTTGAGTAGGTAAACTGGGTGGTTCCGGATGGGCATTGGCATGGATGGGTGCTTGAGCAGGTAAGCTGAGGATTTCCGGATGGCATCAGTGTGGATGGGTGCTTGAGCAGGTAAGCTGCGGGTTTCTGGATGGGCATCGTCATGGATGGGTGCTAGAGCCGCCAAGCTGGAGGTTTCCGGACAAGCATCAGTGGACAAAGGATCAGAGCTGGCAAATATTCTATGATCTATAGATCTATGGAAGCAGATAGAAGAATGCACAATACAGTATCTAGACGAACTCATTCCGATAGAGATCAGCATGTGGGATGCTATGCAATTTGTGTCACCTTTTATGCAGTGTCCCTATTTGAATTTTTGGGCATATATGGACATGACCTGCAGGTGTTAATGGTGTTAGTGGGTGGACAGTGCTTAACCTGTCGAGCGAGGTCCATCACATTGTGTAAATACACCCTTACTTCTGTTGATTCAATGCACATTGAATATACATTCCTCTGTGCTTGATTTCTTTCCTAAAGCAGCGATGCCGAGGAAACTTGTTTAAAAGGATCTCAGCATGAGAATACGGGATATGTACAAGAAAGGACACGGAATTTTACTGATCCAACGCTGGTTACGTTCTTCGGGCCTCGTTTTAGAAAAAAACTCTGTCAGTTATCATTCCCATGGTAACACAAAAAGTGAAAAACGGAGTCCCACAGTCAGAACAGAGTAAATATTTTTGTTTTCATTACTGTATGTAATTACTGTATACCTGTATAAGCTTCTTGCCTATCAAAATGCATTTGTATGTTTACTTGTTTTCTTTGCAAGTATTTTAGAGGCAAAACATTTCTGTACTACTTTCAGAAGAAAATATAAAATGTATTTTTTGGCTCTTGATGCTTATACAATAATGTAGAATACTATATACAGTACTGTACTGTATGTCATGTATTTGTGTTGACTTAACTTTGGGCCTACTTTAACAAATTGTTCTCTTTTCTTTTTTTTACAGGTACTGTAATACATTATATTTACCTTCATTATAAACTTTGCCAAACGTGTGGAGATGAGCCAATATCGGAGGTGTATTGTGCTTACAAACTGGGGTCACTCCTGTAGTCTGCATTATAGTTGACAGGCGCCTGATGAAACGTCTGAAGCTGGTAATCATGCTGGAAACCAGGCTGGAAATCTTGCTGGTCATCTGGCGGGGCCAGGTAGCAAGGATTGCGGTTCATCAGGTTTTCACTGACGGTCGGACCGTTATTGTAAGCTGGTACATTGCTGGATTGGGAAAGACGAATCTTAAATGGATTAAACCTGATCTTTCTCCTTTTGCAGTTGACATGAGCAAACATACTGTCAAAAAGTGGGATTACAGACCAATACCCTCTTCGATCTCCCGGAGAAGGGGCAGTACGAAAAAAGCAATCCTCATTAGTTACGTTTTGCCGTGCCGAATGCTTCCACCCACGAATGTTCAGTGAACATTTGAAGAAAAGTAAATACGGGTAAACAAGTTATCCCATCAGGTGCATCAGAAATAGCACAGTAGCTGCTGCGTGTATAAACTCACTTTGTCAGGATAGGTGACGGCTTAACATGGCATCTGTACATGTATATGGTCATTCAGCAACTGGCCCAGCTCTGGGCTCCAAATTGTTGCAAGCACTCACGATTCAGAAGGTGAGAACGCCGTGACTCGATCCTCCAGAGCTTCAATGTTGCACCACCAACCCTCCCGTGACTGCAGCGTCGCGTAGGGCGGTCACATGACCGGCGGTGATCTCCTCCAAAAGCAGCAGCTACCCGGCGTGCAATCCAGCAGGGAAATGCAGGGAACTCCTCCAGCCGCAGGAAGCAGAGCGGAGCACAGCCATGAAGTAGGCAAGAGTAAACAAGGGTGGTGACTAAAAAAAGTTTATTGAACAGACATGTGCAGCTGATGGATCCTCTGACGCATTTCAGCCCTCAGGCCTTTGGCTGAAACGCGTCAGAGGATCCATCAGCTGCACATGTCTGTTCAATAAACTTTTTTTAGTCACCACCCTTGTTTACCCTTGCCTACTTCACGGCTGTGCTCCGCTCTGCTTCCTGCGGCTCGAGGAGTCCCCAACATTTGAAAAAATCATATTTTAAAAAGATATATTCATATATTTCTACTAAAGTTGCCTTCTTATCTGTTCCAGCATTAATTGCAGAAAATACTGTATTAAAAATGCAAAACTACAGTCAGGTTTGGTATACATGTACGGAGTTTACATCGTTTCTATTCAGCAATTGTGCAGGGATAACAATGTAGAAAAAAGCCCACAGCATTGTGTTTTATTATGAAACGCCTTAATTTGATATCATCTTCAGCGTCTTCAACAAACAAGGTCGATTCACAATGGATCACTGTGGTAGACTTGGTTTTCATCTGGTTTTTAAACACCTGCAAATTGACACAGTAGTATAGTACATAACTGTACAGTACTATCCACTGGATAGTGCAAAGGGAATTCATTTTTGCCATCTGGCGGATATGCGAAGAACTGCATCAAAGAAATTAGAATCCAGGTACTGCACCGACACACTTTATTCGAGCAAATACCCAGTATGTACCTGGCAGATACCTGGAATGCGCCGCTCCTCACCTCTGACAAGCCCCGTTGCGTTTGCCTTCCCAGCCTGGGTTCATGCCTGGCTGACGGGCGGCTGATCTGTTAAATGATAATGATTAGGATTTAATAGGCTGCAATGCTTCGCGTGTCTACCAGATGGCATAAATTCATGAATTGTAATGCAGTATATATATATATACTGTGCAGTATTGCAGCCAGCGGGAATAAAATACTTCAATCCCTGCCTGGAAAATAACCCAATGCACTCGGGCAGAAAACAGTCACAAACCTCAATACACCCGGGTATACCCGAATTTGTGGGACTAGCCGAGCTCGAATAAAGTGTGTCGCCAGTGTAATTCAAAGAAATCGGCAATGGTAAACACAGGTGTGACTGGTGTGATTGGCGGCATTCACGGCAGCGTTCACAGAAGAATAACGAGTGAATGCTGCGTGGAATACAGCAGAGTACACATAACGTCTCTGTGAAATGTTCGATTAACGGCGCTGCTTCTGTATGTAACCCTCTTTCCTGCTGACATAGAAAGGTTACTAATGCTGTATATTCTGTAGCTGCTGGCTCAGCGAGATCTTGGCCTCCGCTAACTGGGAGCCTGGGGCAATAATATGTACTTGGCAGCGCCTCCACTTGCCCAGGATCCCCAATAAGCAAGATTCCCCTGGACAAGAATAACAATAATAACCCACAACATTATAACCTTTTACTATTACGTGAAAGCAGAGCATGAACATACACATATCACACATATAACCACAGTGCATACATATATGGCAATTCAATAATAAGATATCCATGGCCTTGCCACACTCCACCTTGGAGTAATGTTCCTTTCCCACCACCGCTTGTGCCCCACACTGTGTCCAATGTACTGCACCAGTCCTTTGGTCACTCAACCCCAGTGTCCCCAAAGAAACCTCCCCCAAGGCGGGATCAGCGCCTGCAGGTACCGGTGTTGGTGCACTTAATATAATACCTGCCGACTGCTCCAGCAGCCGGTAACGTACTTCGCAAAGGATCCGCCGATCCAGGGTAGTCTCTCACGAGTTTTTACTTGCGCCAGCAGCTTGATCCCAAACCACCGATCACTCAGCAGCGCAGAAAGATACTGTGTCCCTGTGTGCTAATCTCATTAAAGGGTATGCTGTCCCTATCTGTGGCTGTTCCCTGAAGTACCACAAGCTGGTGGTGACTCAAGGCCTGCACTGGGGCCTAAGTGGAATTCCTGGCCTATGCAGTGGGTCACTGACCCCCTGCAATACACACCTCCTCTCCCCTTGCTCTCCCAGGACACACTCGCTAGCGTGGTCTCTGCTGCACGCTTCCTTTTCCTGCCTGTCAGCAATCCTCCCACACTATTGGCTGCTGAGCCCCTTCTGACCCTACTGAGGCTCATGGGAATTGTAGTCCCAGCTCAGAGCATCTTTTCTATTGGCCAGCTGCACATGCGCGAACTACCAGGGGCACTCCGCCGCACATCTACAATGCGCAAGCGCAAAGATACAACATGCCGGAGCCCTGTGCTTGCCGGGCCGTCGCCGAGGCTCCAAAGCACCGGAGCGCTCCCTGCTCGGCCCCCACCTTCCAGACTTGCCAGTGGGTCTGCCGCTTGGCTCCGGCGACACCTGCGATACCCCTGGCAGCGCAGGTAACAAGGGGGGCCAGGGAACCCTATTACACGTATATGGACCGATTCACAAAGCAATAAAAAAATCAATGCTTTTGCATCTCACTATACATTTTTTTATTGCGCGGTAAGACATGAAACCAATAGCAAGATTCATTAAGAAGTGAAGGCCATTTTTTTTAAGGGCGATAAAAAAAATGCACTATCGTCCGACCTGTTTTTTGTATCAGTGCTATTGCGCTCTAAATCATATAGTGCAATAATTGATTAAAAAAAAATTGCAGCCTGGAAGAGCTGCATGGAGATGCTGCATCTACATGCACGGCCCTTACAGGCAACCGTGCAATAAAAATATTGATTTTACTAATCGTATACATGAGCAGGGGGTCTCCTGAGCTTAACCGCATTGGTTTCAGCCTCAGGGAATGCCCTACTTCCCGAGAAACAGGCCCCGTTAAGTGGTGCCGGAATTCCCTCTACTTTGAAATCTCCTGAGTCACGTGACTGGGGGATTTGAATCCTGCAGAGGGTTACCAGCACCCCATAACGGGGCCTGTATCTCGGGAAGTAAGGGGTCCCCGAGGCTGAAACCAATTTATTTATTTATAAAATGTTTTACCAGGAAGTAATACATTGAGAGTTACCTCTCGTTTTCAAGTATGTCCTGGGCATAGTTAATATGACAAATAATACATGGTTACAAATACAGTTACATCAATGAACAGGGTATACATGATATACAATACATTGCATGCACAGTTAGAGAAGATGTATATTATAGGCTTATGTAACAGTTACAGACCAGATTAAAATGTGAGACAGCCTTAGTTTTGAAAGAACTTAAACTGGTGGTGGATATGAGTCTCC
This sequence comes from Ascaphus truei, assembly GCF_040206685.1. Taxonomy (NCBI): domain Eukaryota; kingdom Metazoa; phylum Chordata; class Amphibia; order Anura; family Ascaphidae; genus Ascaphus; species Ascaphus truei. The sequence goes on along the minus strand of NC_134485.1, from coordinate 139,721,274 downwards.
GGTAGGTTGTTCCAGTTTTGGGGTGCACGGTAAGAGAAGGAGGATGTGAGGATTCTGGGGTCATGACGGCCGCAGCGTGACCTCTCCTCATCTCATGTTGCGCCCGCTGCTGCAGGGCGTCCCCCTCGCCGGTCCCGTCCGATCCCCGTGGTTAGGGGACTCCCTCCTCGTCCCTGGCGGGGGGCCACTGTTCCGCAGGTGGCTGGGGCTATGACGGCTGCCACTGCTCACGGGCGCGCGCTCCCCCTCGTTACGGAGTGCCAGGATTCACCAAGAAGTAAAGGTCATTTTTTTTATGGGCGATTAAAAACAATGCACTATCGTCCGACCTGTTTTTTGTATCAGTGCTATAAATCATATAGTGCAATAATTGATAAAAAAAATTGCAGCCTGGAAGTGCTACTTAATTTATTCACTGCTCCTGCAGTGAGTCCCCGCCCCAACACACACACAGCCTACAATCATGCCCTAAGACTGCCCACCTGCATTCTTCTCTAGGCAGCCTATCAGGACAGCTCCATACACTCCTCCAGGTTTGCCTCCTCTTCCTATTCGCCAGCCGCACTATATAATGCCTGTCTTGCCATTCCCACATCGCTCGACATAGCCTCTGCTTACGGTCGTCTATTCTCGCTCTCCCTTTGCTCTTCGTTATTCAGGTTGTGACCCGGCTTGGCGGACATTCCTCTCTGGCTCTAGTCCCAGGCTCCCACCTGACCATGCAGCTTCTCTCATCCCTCGACTACTGCTTGGACCTCGACATCCCGGATCTCTCACTCCCTGACCTTGGCTAATGGCAACAACTTCGTCTCTTCTGTACCGGTACCAGCAGGTATTGCTACACCTATTCACACCTGGCCTGGCAACGCCAAAACACCACACTCCGGACACGCACCTTCTGCTGCGGGTGCGTGCACATATACGTCCCCACCTCAGTATAAAGGACAAGACTGGTCTGCCGGCAGCACTGGTGTAACAAAGGAGCGGCCGGATACTTTGTTGAGCCTTGGGACCATGAACAGTCTTTTGGAGTCAGATCTCAGATGATAAGTGCTGCATGTGGTAGGGGTGAAGAGCTTGTTCAGTTAGGTGGGTAGCTTGCCCAGAAAGTATTTGAAGGCAAGACAGGAAAGGTAACTTTGCGCCTAGACTCGAGTGATGACCAATCTAGTTCTTTGAGCATTTCGCAGTGATGTGTTTTATAGTTGCATTGGAGAACGAAAGGACAAATGGAATTGTAGAGGGTGTCAAGTTTGCCAAGGTGGGTTTGGGGTGCCGAGCTGTATACTATGTCTCCGTAATCGATAATTAGCATTAGCATTAGCATCTGTTTTGCTATACACTTTCTGACCAGCAGACTTAGGGATGATCTTTTCCTGTTAAGTACACCTAGTTTGGCATAGGTTTTGGATGTCAGGGTATCAATGTGCATTCCGAATGTTAAGTGGGAGTCAAACCATATGCCCAGGTATTTAAAACTAGTAACAGGAGTTAGGGTGGTGTTAGCATTGGTTCTGATCTGGAACTCAGTCACTGGAAGCTTTAAAAATGTAGTCTTGGTCCCAAATACCATTGTTACAGTCTCGTCCGTGTTTAAAAACAGTTTATTTTGGGAAATCCAGTTTTCGAGTTTCAAAAAGTCAGACTGAAGTATGTGTTCAAGGTCAGAGAGGCTATGGCTGTGTGCATATAGGATTGTGTCATCTGCATACATGTGTATTGAGGCTTCCTTACAAGCTGTGGGAAGATCATTGATGAACACTGAGAAGAGTAGGGGCCCCAGAACAGAGCCTTGCGGGACACCACAGGTGATATCCAGGGGGTTGGATTTAGAGCCTGAGATGGACACATGTTGGGATCTACCCGATAGGTAGGACTGAAACCAGTTTGAAGCATGCTTCCCTATTCCAGAGCTCTGGAGTTTGTTAAGCAGGATAGCATGATCAACAGTATCAAAAGCCTTTGCAAAATCTAGGAATATTGCACCAGTGAGTTGACCCGTTCCATTCCACACTGGATTTCATTGCAAACTTTTAGCAGGGTAGTTAGGGTAGAGTGTTTGGGGCGAAAGCCAGATTGGAATTGGCTAGGGAAATTTGTCTTGTTATAGTAATCGCTTAATTGGGAGTGGACACATTTTTCATGACTTTGGGAGGGGGTGGGGCTATATCGGTACTCCCAGGATGAGATTTAGGTTTGTGGTTTGGGTTGCGTTTCGCTAATAAGTTAGTAGCACACCCCACAAAGTAATCATTGAATGCATTTGCAATGTCGGTGGGGTTTGTCAGAGTAATAACCCCTTTAGAAATATTACTTGGCTGTTGATGGTTAGAAGGCTGGAATATGCTGTTGATAACCTTCCAGAAGTTAGCTGTGTTTGATGTATTCTGGAGGAGATTGTCAGAGTAATATTGTGCATTTGCATGTCTTGTTTGCCTTGTGCACATGTTCCGCAGGCATCTGTAGTGATTGAGATCCTTGGTAGTGCCAGTTACTTTGTAGCTTTTCCACAAGGCATCCCTGAACTGGTAGAGTGCTATAAGGTCAGGTGTAGCCCATGGAAGGTGGGCCCCCCGTACCCTTCAGTTCAGGAGACCCCATGATAATGGTTTTTTTTTGGTGTTTAGATTTTTAATTATTGAGCTATTTGGTATTTGCTTTATTGATTGCTAGTAATTTTGTTGTATTTTCTTTTTATTGTTTATTAGGTGATTGTTTTGATTAAATTAGAAATTATTGGTGTTTTTTTTATTAGGTTGACTATTGGCTGTGATAGTGGTAAATCATGCCCATATTATATGGCCATGATGTACCACTGTGTCAATTGATTGGTTTATTGGCACTTGTAATGTATTTATTTATCTATGTAATGTGTTTTATTTTAAGCCTGTTTTTTATTTAGCTTCCCCATTTATTGCTATAGTGTTCAAGCATGCCCATGTTATACAGTATGGCCATGCTTTAACACTATGCCAATCAATGGGTAGTGGGGGTGGTGTTCTCAGGGTGGGTGATTAGGCCTCCTGGTTGAATAGCAGGGGAGGGTGGGTTAACCCCTTAATTATTATAGCGGTTAGTAACCACTAAGGGATTAGGGCTATTAGTTTATACTGTATTTTTCTTGTACTGTTGCTGCCATGGAGGACAAAGAGGTGATGAGGACAGCCTTCATCATGGCAGGGGTAAGAACTGTACAAGTTTTATTTATTGTATGCTGCTGGTAAATGTTTTATTTTAAATGAGAAAATGCACTATTATACATATCTGGATAGTTGTAATTTTGCCCATTACTGTACTGTTTGCCGATTTTGTGGCACAGTATTAGTACCGCAAGCCAATGGGGACCCACGGGGACCACCAGAAACCCCCAAACACCCGTGGGGACCAACTGGAGGCCCGCGGACACTTGCGGGGACCACCCACGGATCCCCAGACAACCGCTAGGAACATTGAGGACCACCAGACACCTGCGGGGAGCACCTGTGGGCATCCAGAAACCCGCAGGGACCACACGAGGACCCTTCAGGCCCTGGACACCCACAAGGACCACCCAAGGATCCCCAGACACCTGCAGGGAACACCTGAGGAAACCCAGACACCCGTGGGGCCCCAGGACACCCATGGGACCCCCTGGAGACCACTGGACACCTGCAAAAACCACCCGAGGACCACCAGATATCTGCAGAAACCACCCGAGGACCCCCAGACACCCGAAGGGATCACCCAGAGACCATGGCGGCCTCTGGTATTAATGCTGTGCAGGGGAAAAAAAACATGCTTTTATGCATGTCTCCATTCACTGCTTTGTGAATATGTGACGGTTAAGGGGATTCCTTCCCCTTCTTGTGCTCCTAACATCACCCTCTCTGTCCCTTCTCCTGCCATTCTCCCTTCGCTTACCCACTCCGGTTCTGCTTCAGCAACCTCTGATGCCATTCCCTTTCCTCGGCGCGCGCCCCACAAGTCTCGCGCACCCGCACCTTCCCCGGGCCCTGCGGCGACACTCCCCGCTCTCTGGTCCCCTCGGTCTCCGCCTCCATTCCCTCACCTCCAGTGGCTGTCCCCTCCGTTCTTCCGTTTCCCTACGCAGGTGTGTCCGTGGCACGGCTCTCTGCGCGTCTCGTGACTCAGCCTGTGCGCAAGCACTCTCAGTTTACAGAGGGCGCGCGCACACGCTCCTTTTCTAAAGCCTGTCAGTCTCTTAACTCCTCCTCCTGTGCCCTGCAAGCAATCTGTCTGTCTGACTCCCCTGTCTCCTCCTCTTCTCCTCCTGACCTATCCCTGCTGTCTCCCACTTCTCCCTCTGCTCCTCCTCTCTCTCCTATTGGTGTTCCTTCCTTTATAATCCCTGTCTGTCCTCTCTATCATTGCTCTGCATAGTTCCTGTTATCACTGTGTGCAGTCCTATTCTTTGCTCTCTCTGTGTTCCAGCCTGTACCTGCTCCTTTTTATCTTTGGAGTCCCCTGGTTTTGACCCATGCTCGTCCTGGATTACCCTGCTCTCTGTTACCCTTGAACCTTGCTACGAACTCTACTTTGCTGACCTCTGGAACCCTTGGACTTGGCTTAGGAACTTGACTACTCTGCTTTCTGGATCCCTGGACTTTGGCGCACGGACACAACCATTCTTACGTTATACCACCAAGACGTTGCAATTATACCAACTATTATCCAACAGGCCCAGCAACGCCATACCACACTCCGGGCTTGCCCCCACTGCTGTGGGTGTGTGGTAATACCATTCCCACCTCAGTATTGGGATCTTGCCAGGTCTGCAGGCATACAGGCGTGACATTATGCAGAGCCCAACAAATGCAGACCCCCTGAGGTGGGTATAGGTCTTTCTATAGAGGCCTTACAATTTGTGAGCAACCAACTTTCCACAGTCTCCCAGCATTTGGCTAAATTCTCCTCTCCAGCACCCCCGGTTGCCACAACCTATGCTAGCTCTGGACCCAGTATTCCTTCACCTATTCGCTATGATGGGGACCCCCTCGCCTGCCGCGGTTTCTTAAACCAATACGAGGTGCAATTCGAGATGTCCCCCTCCCTGTTTCCCACTGGTCGATCTAAGGTAGCGTACATCTACGCCTTGCTCACCAGAGACGCCCTCGCCTGGGCCTCCCCCCTTTGGGAACGTAAAAGCGAATTAACTCAAGATTACCCTCTGTTCAGACGCAAGTTTCAATAAGTGTTTGATACTCCTGCACGGTGCGAAACAGCCGCATTCTCTCTCTTCCATATTTCACATTCTCGAAGATCTGCTGTCAAGTACGCCATTGAGTTCCGTACTCTTGCTGCTGAGACCCAATGGAATGATGAGGCACTTGCCGCTGCATACTGGCACGGACTCTCAGATACCTTGAAAGACGATTTTGCTACTCATGCCCGACCTTCGTCCCTGGAGGAGTTGATTACCTTGAGCGTACGCATGGATCAGCGTACCCAGGAGCGACGCCACGAGAGGCACTGTTCTCGCTCTCTTCCTTCCTCCGTTGTCTCTCACAGGCCGCCTACCTCACCTCTCCTGGCACTGGAGGCTCCGGAGCCGATGCAACTCGGCAGTCAGCAACTTCGGGCCACGGAAAGAACATGACGCCATCTAAATAGACTCTGCTTCTACTGTGCTTCTCCGGAACATCGTCTCCAGAATTGTCCCCTGAAACCGGGAAACGGGCACACCCAGTAAAGGTAGAGGGGCTTCTACTGGGTACTGTCTCTCCTCGCCCCTCTCTCCCCAAAACTCTCCCTAAGAAGTTTTTGCTTCCTGTCACTCTGGAGGGTCCTAATATTTTCCTGCAGGTACACTGCCGACACGCTTTATTGCGCATCGGCCAGATCCGCAAGCCGGGAGATTTCCCGGCTTGCAAGTGGCCGCCCCTCGGCGTGCCGCGCGTCATAGATGCGCGGTCACGCGTCTTCGGGAGCGTGCGCCCCCTGCACGCGCGCCCAGGGGCTCCCCGAGGGAGCCCTGGTGTCCCGCGATCGCGGGACAGCGGCAGGGGGTTCCGGGGGTACCGGCGGACCCGGCAGCGGTAGGGAGAGCGCCCCGATCGGAGGGCGCTCTTCCGCTGCTTCGGCGCGCGCCCGTCACACTCGGGCGCGCGCCAGGCTACTGCTGCGGCCAAGAACGGGCAAATGCTCGAATAAACTTGGCCGCAGCAGTAAAAGCTTTCATTGATTCTGGATCTGGTGGTAACTTGCTGGACCAGAACTTCGCTTCAGAGAATCAAATTCCTATGGTCAGAAGGAAAACTCCCATTGGTCTTGAGGCCATCGACGGCCGACCACTCCAGCCAGCGTTTATCATTTGGGAGTCTATTCCTCTCACACTGACCTTGGCCGACGGTCATAAGGATGTAATAATCTTCGATATTTTTCAATCTCGTACTGTCCAACTTATTTTAGGATTGCCTTGGCTTCAACTCCACAATCCGCGCATTGATTGGACCAGGACCCTGCCCATCCAGTGGCCTCCATCCGCGGATTCTGCTCCTGCAGTGTCTCCTGGCCTGGATTCCGTCCCTTCTAATCTATCGATCCTGCCAACCGTGTATCACGAGTACTTGGATGTGTTCAACAAGGTACAAGCTGAGGTTCTGCCTCCCCATCGCCCGTACGATTGTCCTATCGATTTGATTCCTGGGACCATCCTGCCTAAGTCTAAGTTGTACCCTCTGTCCGTTCCAGAAACAGAGGCCATGACGTCCTACATTCAAGAAAATTTGGAAAAAGGATTCATCCACAACTCTACCTCCCCTGCCGGGGCTGGCTTCTTCTTTGTGAAGAAGAAGGATGGATCACTTACACTGGCAACACACTTTATTCGAGCTCGGCTAGTCCCACGAATTCGGGTATACTCGGGTGTATTGAGGTTTGTGACTGTTTTCTGCCCGAGTGCATTGCGTTATTTTCCAGGCAGGGATTGAAGCATTTTATTCCCGCTGGCTGCAATACTGCACAGTATATATATATATATATACTGCATTACAATTCATGAATTTATGCCATCTGGTAGACACGCGAAGCATTGCAGCCTATTAAATCCTAATCATTATCATTTAACAGATCAGCCGCCCATCAGCCAGGCATGAACCGTGGCTGGGAAGGCAAACGCAACGGGGCTTGTCAGAGGTGAGGAGCGGCGCATTCCAGGTATCTGCCAGGTACATACTGGGTATTTGCTCGAATAAAGTGTGTCGCAGCAGTAGGCTGTGCATTGACTTTTGCGGACTCAATAAGATCACGGTAAAGAATCGGTATCCCCTTCCTTTAATTTCTGAACTGTTCGACCGTCTCCAGGGGGCCTCTATATTCTCAAAGCTCGACTTAAGAGGTGCCTATAATCTCATTCGCATAAGGGAGGGGGACGAGTGGACAACAGTATTTAATACACGATCAGGACATGAGTATCTTGTTATGCCCTTTGGTTTATGCAAAGCTCCTGCCGTCTTTCAAGAGTTCATGATCGACATCTTCCGCGATGTGTTGGGAACTTTTGTCATAGTATATGTGGATGACATTCTAATTTTTTCTAAAGACCTGGAGGAACACATTCAACATACCAAACTAGTGCTGTCTAGGCTCCGTTCTAACCGCCTATATGCCAAGATGGAGAAATGTTTGTTCCACCAGAACTCTTCTGCCTTCCTAGGCTACATCATCTCCAGCCAAGGCTTCTCTATGGATCCAGAAAAACTAAAAGCTGTTCTTGATTGGCCGCTGCCTAATTCACTCAAGGCTGTGCAGCGTTTTCTCGGCTTTGCCAACTATTACAGGAAATTGATCAAAAATGTTTCTTCTAATGCTCTTCCCATCACCGCATTGACCAAGAAGGGCGCTGATACCACTTCCTGGTCTCCAGAGGCTATTCTTGCTTTTGAGGTGCTCAAGAAAGCTTTTGTGTCCGCACCCATCTTACGCCATCTGGACATCTCCCTCCCCTTCACTTTGGAGGTCGACGCCTCAGACGTGGGAGCTGGTGCAGTTCTTTCCCAGAGGTCTCCCCCCCAAGAAAAGCTCCATCCATGTGTTTTTTTTTCACGGAAATTTTCTTCTGCCAAAAGGAATTATGATGTCGGTAATCGTGAACTTTTGGCCATTAAACTGGCTCTCCAACAATGGAGGCATCTTTTGGAAGGTACCAAGGAACCGGTTGCTATCCTCACCGACCACAAAAATTTGTTGTATATCGAGGGGGCCCGACGTCTGGGATCCCGCCAAGTTCGGTGGTCTCTCTTCTTTTCCCGCTTTAACTATACCATTTCATACATTCCTGGTACCAAAAATGTCAAAGCAGACGCGCTCTCTCGCCAGTTCGCCACGGAAACCGAAGCTATTGAAACCACGGAACCTATCCTTCCTGCCAAATGTATAATTTTCGCTAACAACTTCGATGTGTTGGACGAAATCAACAAAGCTCAAGCTCACATTCCCAGCAGGTTCAGGGTACCAGAAGGACGCCTATACGCAGCTCCACGCTTTCGCCATAAGATTTTACTTTGGGGTCATTCTTCTAGAGCTGCTGGTCATCCAGGCTTTAAAAGGACAGCAGATCTTATGAAACGAACATTTTGGTGGCGAAGATGAACAAAGACATTTTCAACTTCACTAGTGCCTGTCCTGTATGTGCCCAGAGAAAAACGCTCCACCACAAACCTTCTGGACTCCTCTTGCTTCTCCCGGTTCCGGAACAACCCTGGAAACATATCTCGATGGATTTCATTGTACAATTGCCCAATTCCAAGGGAATGAACACCATTCTGGTTGTAGTAGACAGATTCTCTAAACATTCACACTTTATTCCCCTCAAGGCCCTTCCTAATTCTGCTACTCTGGCCGATGTTTTTTCCAAAGAAATTTTCAGATTGCGTGACATTCCCATTTCTATTGTCTCTGACAGTGGATCTCAATTCATCTCTAAGTTCTGGCGGGCATTTTGCCAGAGACTCGGAATTTCTTTCCTGTTCTCCTCTGGATACCATCCTCAAACCAATGGTAAGACCGAAAGGATGAATCAAACCCTAGAGCAATATCTAAGATGCTTCGTATCTGACTCACAGGACAACTGGGTGGACCTTTTGCCATGGGCCGAATTTGCAATCAACTCTCTCAAAAATGAGTCTACTCAGGAGTCTCCCTTTTTATTAATTTTGGCTTCCACCCCAGAAGTTTTCCTCTCTCTCCTTCCCCTTTGGGCGTTCCTACGGCCGACTCTCATGTTACGACCCTACAGAAATTTTGGAAAAGGATCCTCAAAACCCTACAATCTGCAGTTGCCAAACAAAAGACCAAGGCGGATCGTCATCGTCAACCTGGGCCTTCTTTCAAGCCTGGTGACAGGGTGTGGTTGTCCTCGAGGAATATCAGGCTCAAAACGCCATCGTCTAAACTAGCTCCAAGATTTCTGGGCCCATTCAAGATCATAGAGAAAATTAACCCAGTCGCTTATCATCTTGACCTACCCCCAACCATGAGGATTCCCTCCGTGTTTAACGTCTCCCTCCTTAAGCCCTTTGTACACAGTTCACACTTTCCGGTTCCCTCTCGTAAACCTAGTCCAGTCTCCACCCTAGGACAACAAGAGTACGAGGTCCAATCCCTCATTGATTCTCACTGGTCTACAAACAAACTCCAGTTCCTTGTCCACTGGAAGGGCTATGGTCCGGAGGAACGTTCGTGGCTACCAGCACGTCATATCCATGCCCCAAGACTACTCCAACAATTCCACCCAAAATTTCCGCAAAAACCCTGATTGGATCGCTCGGAAATCGATCCTCAAGGGGGGGATACTGTGACGGTTCAGGGGATTCCTTCCCCTTCTTGTGCTCCTGACATCACCCTCTCTGTCCCTTCTCCTGCCAATCTCCCTTCGCTTACCCACTCCGGTTCCGCTCCGGCAACCTCTGATGCCGTTCCCTTGCCCCGGCGCGTGCCCCGCAAGTCTCGCGCAACCGCACGTTTCCCGGGCCCCTGCGGCGACACTCCTCGCTCTCCGGTCCCCTCGGTGTCTGCCTCCATTCCCTCACCTCCGGTGGCTGTCCCTTCCATTCCTCCGTTCCCCTCCGCAGGTGTGTCCGCGGCGCGGCGCTCCACGCTTCTCGTGACTCAGCCTGTGCACGCGCACTCTCAGTTTACAGAGGGCGCGTGCACACGCTCCTTTTCTAAAGTCTGTCAGTCTCTTAACTCCTCCTCCCATGCCCTGCAAGCAATCTGTCTGTCTGACTCCCCTGTCTCCTCCTCTTCTCCTCCTGACCTATCTCTGCTGTCTCCCACTTCTCCCTCTGCTCCTCCTCTCTCTCCTGTTGGTGTTCCCTCCTTTATAATCCCTGTCTGTCCTCTCTATCATTGCTCTGCATAGTTCCTGTTATCCCTGTGTGTGCAGTCCTATGCTTTGCTCTCTCTGTGTTCCAGCCTGTACCTGCTCTTGTTTATCTTTTGATTCCCTGGTTTTGACCCCTGCTCGTCCTGGACTACCCTGCTCTCTGTTACCCTTGAACCTTGCTACAAACTCTACTTTGCTGACCTCTGGAACCCTTGGACTTGGCTTACGAACTTGACTACTCTGCTTTCTGGATCCCTGGACTTTGGCGCACGGACACAACCATTCTTACGTTATACCACCAAGACGTTGCAAGTATTCTAACTATTTTCCAACAGGCCCAGCAACGCCATATCACACTCCGGGCTTGCCCCCACTGCTGTGGGTGTGTGGTAATACCATTCCCACCTCAGTATTGTGGTCTTGCCAGGTCTGCGGGCATACAGGCGTGACAGAATATCAGTTACTGGCAAAAAAAAACTTCGGGTTTGCCAATTTTGGGCCTACTGTATCCAACATCTTTATAGCGTGATACTGCACTGTTATCACTGCTTCGTGAATAGCAGAGCAGGCAATAGTGCGCTATAAAGGCATTTATCACTCTTTAAACCACTTATCACTGCTTTGTGAATCGGCCCCATAGAGACCATTTTCAAATATGAGTTGAATAATATTCTGAACATGTTGTAATACTCTCATATTGTATTGTGCTTCAGAATATGTTGGCACCATAGAAGTAAAAGAAAATAATAATAATAGTGCTTGACAGATTAAAACATGGTTAAAGGCAGGCTACACCAATTGTTTTTTTTATTTATTTTTAAATCAACGTAGAAATGGGGGCTGCAATGTTCTTTCTTTGATGTTTATGGTACAGGAAGTTCCAGATACCATAATCATCAATATAATTTTACATGCATGTAATCCCTAGTAAGATGTATGCAGCTGACACACATACACTGCCTTGAAGGCGGGGGCCTTCAATTGGAAGCTACAACTCCCAGCATACTGTGCTGCATCACAGAGCCACACCCACTGCAGACGGATTGTGAGGGAGAGGGCCCTAGCCAATGAGACTGATCTCTGGAGAGGTGGGACAAATATGAAGACCTGGAAGAGTCCATTGCCGAGCATACAGGGGCGGACATGTGCAAGCCTGAGAGATCTCAGGATTGACCTGGGGCCACTCTACATTCTGCCGGTGTTAGCAGATGCTGGATGGAAGGTGAGCAGCTGACCTTGTGAAGAGGCCCAGCGGATCATCTGAGTGAGAGCAGCACAGAGGAATGCGCACCTTCAGAGGGGATCCTGAATGGCGGTCATATAAAGTGGTACCGTAGCATTTATGAAGCTCCAATGGTGTTCGGCACCATCACACAGGCCTTGATACCCAGGATTGGGTGGCCACAGCAACCAAAACAAACCTGCACAGTGTTTAATGGGGCATGTTATGTTAATATGTTATGTGAATGTATTTAGTGATCCTTTTGTTAAGGATAATAAGGTGCCCGAGAGTCCATTGCTTTATAAATACGATTATACTATAAACCTTACTGTAGTCTGTCTCCAGTTGTCTGCCCTAACGCCATGTGTGGTACATTAAATAGAGAAGGCGCTCAGGTGGCAGGTGTTAGTCTGAAGCTAAATGAGAGGGGGTTACATTGGGGGGTTACATTGGAGGCACTGCTGAAATGTTTGTTATTGGTGTGGTTCACACCATACCTCTGCCTGTATATATCTATAAACGGTCAGACAAGGGCATTGTTACAGTAAATTGTACCCAGTAGTCAAATTTGCCTGGGAGAGGCCTAGAATCTACTAGATATTAGCTTCATACCGCCCCCTCTCGAGTGTAGCCAACAGTTCCTCACCATGTGTGTTAAGTGAGTGGTGCACATGAGATGACATGGATGGCAACAAAATGTTAATCCTAACGGTCAATGATGCAACCATCTATGGGGTACTAGGAGCGGCCCCTCCATTTTGTGTTTATAGTACTAAGACTGCATTTGTACTGTGTATGTGTGATGAAGATATTGATTTTGCTCATGTGCCTAACCATATTGTGGGGAGGGACAATGAAATGAGGGATATCACTATTGGTTGTAACCCTGCTGCTGGCCCTAAAAATCACGTAAATCCCACTATCATAGAAAAGGTCCGAGAGTTCATATCTATGGAGGGAGCCACCATGGATGAATTTCATAATGACATGTACCCAGTTATCCCTTCATCCTCAATGGATACCCCCTCTACCTTATCCGTGGCGCTCATAACAGCCAAGGGAGAATTAGTGGAAAATCCCATGCAATCACACCAGGGAGACAGCTACTAATGGCGGATACAGACATTTTCAGGTGTAAGGCCTACCCCACCTTGAGAGAAGAATTTTGAGAAATGGATAGAGCAGGACACACAGATGGAGCAAGAATAGGAAGTATCAGAGCAGGACAAGAGTCTGGATTGCAGAACGCCTGAAAGGGCCCGCATTGGCTATATTTAGAGCAATAAGAGAAGGGAAAGAAACTATGACCCCTGGCGCATACCAGCACGCCTTACAAATTACATTCAGGGCTACCAAAAGTGGAGAAAAGCTCTTTCTGTCAGCTCGAGTAGAAGCAAAAAGAGGGGAAGAAATGTGATGTCTTTTTTGGATAGTGAATCCCAAGTATCCATTAAGTTATGGTACGGTAAACACATGAAGCACCTGCCATTACAGCCAATGGAGTGGCTTGTCATGCGGGGTCTCAGTGATGCCAGCTACACATACTTGGGGTATGTAGTTGTGAAACAGGAATTCCCAAAAAAGATTACGAGAGTCTCGTGACCCTTGATGGTGGTTGCCTTAATAAGTATGGAATTCCAGAGCAAGGATGAGACTGGAGCCAGAATTGGCACAAATGCCAAAATCTTTGAGGAACTAGCGAAATGGTGTCAGACAATACAGATGCAAAAGGGAAAACGGAAAATACATGGCCATCTCTCAGGCTTTTCATGTGACATATTCCCCCTGTTCATGTGTATTTAACAAGTTGATGGTGAGTTGTCCAATGTGAGTTGTCGGCGGCGAGTTGTCCATCCTGTATTTAGTGGTCAGATGGATTTTTTAGTTGTGTGGTTGCAGTTCACCTCATCCGGCAGATGATAAAGTGAATGTCTTTGCCTATGGGGGACACTAAACTCTACTGTAGAGTTTATACTCAATGTCTGAAAACAGGTGTCTTTTAGGCCAAATAAAAAGCATACATACTACTGTACGTACAAAGTACCTGCCTAAACAAGTAAGAGAACCCCTTTTCAACAAGCACTCATATTGGGATTGATACAAGAAAGTTAATAAAAAATACCTTTATTAGTGTATATGGGTAAAATAAGTGAAATACATAAACACTCAACACAATTAAAATACGTATTAAACTAAATGTCTCTAAGTCTGAATCGTAGACTACTAGAGGTTGGTATTTGAAGGAATATGATGTATCTGGCACCATGTGCAATAAAGAGTTTTGATATCGCAATGTAATTTCAGATGTGATTTGAAAGCGGTGTGATTGACACCTCTACTTATGTAACACACACCAGACCCTTTCAACAACAATACACACATCACACTGAGGCACCCTATCCAACTTACATTGCGATATCAAAACTCTTTATTGCACATGGTGCCAGATACATCATATTCCTTCAAATACCAACCTCTAGTAGTCTACGATTCAGACTTAGAGACATTTAGTTTAATACGTATTTTAATTGTGTTGAGTGTTTATGTACTTCACTTATTTTACCCATATACACTAATAAAGGTATTTTTAATTAACTTTCTTGTATCAATCCCAATATGAGTGTTTGTTGAAAAGGGGTTCTCTTACTTGTTTAGGAAGGTACTTTGTACGTTCAATGATCCTCTCACCCCTGGCACCGTATCACAGACAGTAGCTAGAGCTTACCATCCTTTCCCCCCTTCACTCCCTATTATCACATACATACTACTGTACATTATGACAGTAATCCATTGTTAAATTACCTTGTTCACTCAAGACTTTATCAAATGTAGGTGTTTTACATTTTATTACAAAACAGAATGTACCGTAAATTATTTTACATTGCCTTGACGGCTGACTGTTGCATGGGACATGCATGATGTCAACTCCTTGTACTCGACCCAACTGAATGGCAGAATCCAAGGAAAGCAACACTCAGGTAAGTTCAAAATAGGGCTTATATGGACTGGAACAGGGACTTATCACTGTTTGAGAGAAACTGCCTCTAAATCCAGCAGCGTGTTGGTTAATTGCACACAGGCAATCAACTAGACTCCACCTGGATGATTAGGACTCTTGAGAAAAGTTTGATATAAGAAACAGGAGAGGGATTCCTTAGCTCACAATTGGGATGACACAGGAAAGCAGATAAGCTTGCCCAGAGACACTGTCTTGAGCACAAAGGTGTGCTGAGATCAAGACACCCAGAGACTTACATTTCCTGGACAAAGAGGACCCAGGAACCTACCAGAGACTGACATGGATGGCCACCTGCTTAAGGTACTTCCTGAGACTTTGGGGTGATAGGCTTGTAATGGGATTATCCCTCCAGTCCTGCAGATAGGATCTGGGGAAGTAAGTTAGCCCTTTCAAAGGGATAGGGGTTTGATATTTTGTTGTTTATGTATGTTTTGCCTGGATAAAGGAACAGGCTCAATAAAGCCTAGATATAATTTCACCCAAATCGGTCTCCATTATATATACCTCTGCACACATCTCTTACATATCGTGTCAGAAGTTGGGATGAGAGGTGGCCCTTGAATTTCAAAGGTGCCCCGGAGGCTGCCTGTGAATTTATTGTGCTTTTGCCTGCATAAGTTCCTGCAAACAGCCTGAGCAACAAAAAAAAGAATCACATGCAGAAGTGACCAGATTTAAAGGGCTACACATCCAAGGAGGAAAGCTACAACCGCACTGGGGAAAGCCACAATGCCACAGTTGGACTGGGAGGACTGCGACATGAGGACTGATGCTGTGAGTCTACCCCACCACTTGTGTGGAAAAAAAACACCTGGGTTTTTAAAATGTCCACCCAGCTGAAGTCACAGACTTTGCAAGAATGGGGAAGAAAATGTGTTCCTGGTGTAAAGATCCCAGCCACACGGAGCAGTGTCCCTTCAGGCCTTATTCGGATGATCCCTATGTGGCCCCAGAAAAAGGGCAGTCAGAGGAATTTTTTTTTCAACGTGCCAAAGAACTACAGCAGCAAGCAATGCGCTGTGGGAACAAGGAAAATTCTAAAGTTTTTCTTAGTAAGTGCACATTCAGTATCACTGATGAGAAAGAATGTGTGCACAGTACTACTGATGTCTCAGAATATGCAAAAGTAAAGAAGAAGAAAAAGAAAATCTACAGAGACGCCTGTGAGAGCTACGAACTCTGCAAGCAAAGTCTGCCCACCTGTAGGATTACTAGCTGGGGTTCTAGCGAATACAGTAAAAACAGCTGCAGTACAAAGGTCAGGAAGAAAAATACACCTGATAGCCCCAGAATGGAGGACAAGATGCAGCGTTCCTGTAATGAACCCTACCCCACGGAAGAGTGATCATTTTGGTCCAATGAGGATATGAATAAGGATGAAGATATCTCTTATGGGGAACCCAAACTGAGTCACACCCACAAAACACCCCGAGAATGGTGGAGGTGCCTAAACTCGGTATGCACCGAACAAACAGGTCTCTATAACCCCGAATATTCCTGCCAGATAACGCAACTGGAAGACAAGCCTGGAGGATACTGTGAAGCTGCTGAAGTTTCAATTAAAGACGGAGACACCAGTATCCCTGATGGGACAGAGTCGTCCAAAACAAAAAGATGGAAAAACAAAAAGAAATTGGTTCTTCACTTACCGTGGAAGGAACAGACACATCCGCAGATCTCTCTGAGAAAAAAGGGGGTCTGAGATGCCCTGCAGCCTAGAGAGAATGGAGGATTTGTCACGTGGATGACAGAATATCCAGAGGGCTAGAGGCAGATGTCGTGTAACCCAAAGAAGTGTCTGTTTGGTGCCAACAGTGCCAACAGTGAGGCACCCTCAACCACCAATACCAGGGAAGCGGAGCCAGAACCAGTGAGTGACGATCCCTTGACCAGCCCTGAAGATGCACTGCAAGCTACCAGGCATAACTGTGATCTGCTCTGCAAACAATTGAAATAGGAGATGGAAGCTAATGCCAGCCTACAGAGTGATCTGTTCTCAATCATTGTCTGTGGGACAGTGATGAACACGTAGCGTCGCTTACGTAATGACTTAGAGAACCGGATGACTGAGCTAAAGATAGCAAACGCTACTATTACCACCATGGATGAAAAGCAGAGCCAAATCTGATAGAATAATTGCTAATCTGAAAAAGAAAAAGTGGGGATGACCCCCAGGTGGTGCTACAAATATACCAGGTAGTCCAATGAATAATATATAAACATTTGAAAAATCGGTATAGCTGAATGAATTAAGCGGTCTGAGTGTTCCGTGGGTATGCCGATGGTATGTGCGGGCCTGAATACCCTTACCTCACCTGTATGGAGCCGTCGGAAGAAATGTCCCCATGCCGATGGAACACACCCCCCCCTGGAAGATGGATGGTGGGGTGATGGCCTCCCAGCCGAACAAGCGGCAACCCGTAGAGAGAGACTGACAGATGTAATGGAGACCTGCACGCAAAGTCTCCTGTCGTCTCACCGGCTGCCTGCTGGAAATCTCCTGATGTGCCAGTCTGTCGCTGCAGGGGGGTAGGTGGCGGCTGCTGGTGGGGAGGACGGAGCGCTCCAATCCTCCGCACTGGGTCCGTCGGTGTTGTAACTTCCCGGGACAGGTGAGGGAACAGGGTTATCGGCTGCACACTGGCTGAACCCGGTCCACTGCGCAGCTAGAAGGGGGAATCCTCTCAGTTGAAAACAGCTGCTCCGCATACGAGAGAACCGAGGCGTGCTGCGATGCTTGGGTAAAGATCAGGAACGTGGTGAGAGAGCAGAGCACTGCCGCAAAAAAGAAAATCAAGGGGCCTGATGCAAGAAAATAATAAATTATTTATTGGGCATAATAGCCAAAAAGAACAGACACACTAAAGTTTAAAACTCTGACGCGTTTCCCGGGAAACGCGTCAGAGTTTTAAACTTTAGTGTGTCTGTTCTTTTTGGCTATTATGCCCAATAAATAATTTATTATTTTCTTGCATCAGGCCCCTTGATTTTCTTTTTTGCGGCAGTGCTCTGCTCTCTCACCACGTTCCTAATCTGAAAAAGAAGTATGAGGAGGCACTGAAAGAGATTAGTCTCTCTCAGCACGATGTTCAAAATTGCCATAGAGAGGCGGAAGTCTCTCAAAATGAGGTTCACATTCTCTGCATAGAACTCCGCAGATTCTCTGCATGCCTCACACCAGGAGGTCAACAGAATTGTTGTTTTAATTTTTAATTATCAACATTCCTATTGAAAACATTTATTTCTACAAGAGTACTGACCTGGGGGGAAAGGGTGATCGTACACACCTATATACCTATCACCAGAAAAGCCTTCAACCATGACGGTAAGATTTTATCACTCGGCTGCATGTAAACGTGCACTTTGCATTTTTGCCTTCAATTTGCATTTAATATCATCAGATCGCTTTCGGCAGTTATCATGAGTTCTGACCTGATTACCACAGACGGACACAGACAGTCTAATCTGTTCCCACAAATCCTTTTTGACATGTGAACTTGCCTTGCCTTTAGATATAAGAAAAAAAAACGATGTTCATGTAAATGTTATACTGTATTCCAATTAATTTTAGAAAAATGTGAGAATGCTTCTAACATTTCTTTAACAAGCTGTTTGAAAAATAATATGTGTGGCACATGAAAAATAAAAAAATGTGGCTACGGAGGTGCATGCGCGACGGTGAGGTGGATGGCAGCATAAGCCGTGAGCTCCGTCCCCCGCAGTGATTTAAATAATAAAATATCTTTGTTAAAGACTTTCCAAAGACCTAGAAATACCTCCGATTAAGCAGTGAACATGCAGAAATGGCCCCGCAAAGCGCTAGGAAAAACTCGCGGGGCGCCGGAGCAGAAATGTCGCCGAATTTGAATGGAGGGTCAGACTCAGACCGTGATGATGAGACGGCAGAGAGACAGAAGCAGCTACCAGTCCGCCGATGTGACTTTGACTAACTGTACCGGGACCTGAAAACCTTCCTCCAAGCTGAGATCCAGGAGCTCCGTATGGAGGTACAAAGTGTAGGCGAGCGTACCGGGGCCATGGAGGAAAAAATGGCGGCCGCGACTAAATCAATGGAAAACACGGGTAAGAAAAGCTTGCACCTACAAGCACAATTTGCTGAGTTGGCAGACCAGCAAAAAGACGCGGAGAATAGGGAAACCGGGATAATATCAGAATTCGCGGCGTCCCCGAGTCACTCACTGACGTGGAGGGCTTTGTCTCCTGATGGATGGCAGCGATACTACCAGACCTACCGGAGGGTGAGCTACTGATGGACTGCTGCCACCGAGCCCTGCAGAGCAGACCGCTAGTCACGGAACATCCGAGGGACGTGATAGCAAGGCTCCACTACTTCCACACCAGGGACGCGGTGTTCCAGAAGTCCAAAACAGAGGGGACATGCAGGTTCGAGGAGGCCTCCCTGCAGATCTTCCAGGACCTCTCTCCAGTAACATCAGCCAGGAGAAGAAGGCTGCAACTGGTAACAAAGGTCCTGCGAGAGAGGGCTATTCGGTACAGATGGACCTTCCCGTTTGGCCTTCTGGTGATTAAGAACAGGAGGGCCATCTCCATCAAAGAGATTGAGGAGGGTGAGGATTTTCTCTGTAAAATCGGATTGAAGTAGGGATCGAACTCAAGCCCACCCAGGGATCAGCCGCCGGATCCAGAATAACAGAAAGTGAAGAAGCCAAGGCCGAACCGAGGGGCTGAGGCCACGGAAGATGAGTAAAGCCACAAAGATTGGCTATGAGTTGCGGGTGGTTTACAGTTACACAAAGTTAACCGATGTTCCGGTTCATTAAAGAATTTTTGGACTCCCCAAGTATTGGTTCTCTCAATCTCTAAAGTTGCTCCTGCAGGGGGGGTGGGCTCCGAGGAAAAGAAGGCACCGTAATATGGTGCGACAATGTAAGGACATAAGCCTAAAATAAAAATAAAGAGTAAAAGGTACACCATACCTGATCGGACGGCCAGAAGATTCGGCGATGATGGCGGCTGATAGCGGTGGAATGCAGATGTACAAGATGGCGCCAGTGGAGGGCAAGGGCGCCATTGTTGGAGCTGCAAGGCAACGAAGATCCAGTGGCGGGTAGAAGGATCAGGAAAGCGGCCGTCTTGGCGGGCAGTCAGTTGCGGAATAACGTCATCAGGATGCGCATCACAGGAAGTGACCAGATGGCCATCTTGGAGAGGGAAGAGCGAAGGCACCCGGTGACGTCACGGGGGGGGGGGGGGCGCCGCAGCTTAATGAGTTATTGATAAAAATCCCCGAGATTGTACAAAAAGTGGGGGATAAAATCACGGAATACTTCCAGGAGAACGTAGGCAGTGTGACTTCACAGTACACCCTATGGGAGGCCCATAAGGCAATGCTGAGAGGAGAGCTCATAGGGGTGTTCGCGAGCAGATGTAAAAGGGAGAGGGACACTAAGATTAAAAAGCTTCAATCAGAATTGGCCGCCCTATCTGCCCTTCATAAAACAAACAAGCAAGCACCGACTCTGAAGGTTTTGCTTGATACTAAAACAAAACTAAATGTACTACTGGCCTCCCGGGCTGAGAAGGAGCTGTCATGGTCCAATCGGAAATTTTTCGAAAAAGCGAACAAGCCAAAATTTTCACATTCAGCAATTCGGACAAGGAAAGGTGAACTCACTTCTGACCCCAAACAGATTGTTGAGGAATTCAAAGCCTATTATGAGACCCTTTATGACGGGGCAAAGGTCTCTCAGAGCGAGACCACTCGTAAACAACTAAAAACATTCCTGAAGGGGGCAAGATTGCCCAAATTAAGTAGAGAGGAAAGGGATGCGCTACAGGAAGACTTCACACTAGAGGAGCTGCTGGAGGTAATAAAGTCACTGAAGCCATCTAAAGCCCCTTGGCCAGATGGCTTCTCCAATCTGTATTATAAAAAAATTCAGAAAATACTAGCTCCTCACTTACTAAAATGATTCAATTCCTTCTTAGCGGGTGCCCCCATCCCAGGCCCAATGTTCCAGGCATCTATCTCAGTGATACATAGCAAGGGAAGGACCCAGCATACTGCAATGACCTATCTCATTAATTCATTCACCAACATTTTCTCCAAATTATTGGCCAACTGTCTTAACCAGGTGATGCCAAAGCTGGTCCACCCTGGTCAGGTGGGGTTCATATGCGGGAGGCAGGCGGCAGACAATACCAGGCAGATAATAGATGTAATCAATTTGGCTAAGAGGAAAAGTATTCCGTCAATGGATTAAGTCTGGACACTGAGAAAGCGTTTGATCGGATTGATTGGCCCTACCTGAGAGAGACGCTTGGGGAGTTTGGTCTGGGCGGGAGAATGTTGGGCGCAATTCTGGCTCTGTATCGGGGTCCAACAGCGAAGGTTAGGCACCAGGGCTTCCCGTCGGAAGAATTCCAGATAAAAAGCGGCACCAGACAGGGATGTCCCCTGTCCCCTCTACTTTTTGCATTATGCATTGAGCTCTTGGCGGCACACATCCGCCTTAGCCCAGACATAACAGGGATACAAATTCAGGAGCAGTCACATAAGGTGGCCCTGTATGCCGATTATGTTATTTTAACATTATCAAAGCCCCTTACCTCTCTGCTGAATTTTTTTAGCCTGTTGGGGGAATTTAATAAGATTTCAAAATCAATTAATCAAAGTCAGAAGCCCTAAATATGAACCTGCCAAAGGTCACAGAAAAACTAATTGATGTAAATTTCAATTTCAAATGGCAAGCCTCCTACATTAAATACCTAGGGGTTAACATCACCAAGGATTGTAGCGCCCTTTACAATTCAAATTAACCAAGACTAATAACGACTCTGAAGGAGGCTCTCAGAAGATGGTCAGGTTATGGTATTTCCTGGATCGGCAGGATCCAGAGCATAAAAATGAATCTTCTCCCCAGAATTTTTTATTTGTTCCAGACTCTTCCGGTACAAGTTGCCAGAGAGGACATCCTCCGGCTGCAATCCTCTATAATTAAATTTGTCTGGGGTAACAAAAAGACATGCTTTAAGTCTAGCACGCTAATTAGACCAACTATAAGAGGAGGGCTGGCGGTACCTTGCTTGTTGTCGTATTTCAGAGCGGCCCAATTATCTCAAATTATCCAGTGGCACTTGCACCCAAGCTTTAGACGTTGGGTCGAGCTGGAAACTGAGTGCTGTACTCCCGTAGAGTTACAGGTCCTAATTTGGCTTCCAAAAAAGGTATTTAAGTCCGCCGGTGAAACACTCGCCGCGATGGGCAGCTCCTTGGCAGTTTGGGAGAGTACCAAGTATAGGTGTGCCCTCACGATGCGGCACTCCTTAATGACCCCTTTTGTGGGCAACCCTGATTTCGCTCCGGGCCTGCTAAGTAACGACCTTATAATCTGGAAACAGAAGGGAGGGTACATCTGGAGGGTAGAAAATCAATTAAATCCATTGAAAAAATTCAATCCGAAAAAGAGATGCCAAACTCGGAATTTTTTAGATACCTCCAGATAAGAGCGTTCTACAGTAAAATCCCAAAACGCCCAGGGTGAACGAATTTTGAGCAGCTATGTTAAAGAGGGACAGACACCAAGCGACTTACTTCTAGGATATATAGAGAGGTGGAGGTGGAGGGTTGGTCAGCGCACGGGATTTTGCTCAAACGTAGAGATAAGAGGATAGGAAGATATGGAACACGGTATTAGTGTTTTAGTAATCGAACGGTACAATACAGCCAAAAGAACTTTGGAATTAAAAATGTATGAAAAATATATTTTAAAAATAGCTTAAAACTCTTTGGAATTAAATATATTCTAAAATAGCTTAAAAATCCTTAAATAAAATCCTTAAATAAAATTTAAATGGAATTGTGTGTTTTTTTTGTGAACAGAAGCAGAATATGTGCTATATGTGGATGACTAACAGGGTGTGTTTATATAGCCTGTTGTTGGTCTGAGGTAAAAAGGGGATAATGGGGCTGGTTAGCAGAGTTTAATGCGCTGTCTTTCCTTCACGGAATGCTGCTAAAAACAATAGCTTTCTCACCCTCCTGGTGGAGGCAGTACGTGAGTTGCTTCTCTCCCGGGGGCCCAAATAGGAAGAACAACTAGGTTCGCAATAATGCTTCGTCAGGAACCTGACGAAGCCTTATTGCGAAACTAGTTGTTCCCTGCCGGAGCCCATTGATTGAAGGACCCAGCCAGCCTGCTGACATCCGGTAAGACCTCCTCTTCCGGTCCCGCCGTCGGACGCGACCACGGGAGCTGTACTGGTGAGAGGAATATCACCGGACGATCAGGCTGATGCTGGGCTGTTTTAAAGCTGTACCGTGAGTGTTATTTTGACTTTGTTTTCTGTACCTAATAAATTCTATTTTGCTCACTCACCGAGTTCGGCCCTTTTCATCCTATTTGGGCCCCCGGGAGAGAAGCAACTCACGTACTGCCTCCACCAGGCAATTCCCTGGATGCTTCATCCTTCGCACCCAGCCAGAGTCTGCACAACGGGCCCCCCGCCCAGGGTGAGTTCTTATACTGCATTTTATTTTTATTAAATGATGCTCACGGTGATCTGCCATATATACTCTTTAGTGGACTGTCGGTTTAATCCCATTTAAGTCATATCAGACTCTAGTAGCATCAGGTCCACTGGGCTCATTCCCCAAATACCCTAGTCCACCCCATGTAGAGGCGGATGCCATCGCCAATGGAGTAGGACCAAATGGGCCTCTTTCTTCAGTTCATGGTACCGGATGCTGGAGCACCTGGCAGGTATCACATCACAACAAAGTGCACCAACGGCCAAACATACTGTGGGCAGCACTGTCACACAAACTTAGGGTGGGAGTGATTATTGTGCGATGGACGCAGAGTATACGTAGTCCAAGGAGAGCCGAAGTCGAGAGCCAAAGGGGGTAGTCGTACGATCCGTGTCAAAACCTGTAGTAACCGAGAGAATACCAAACACTTCCATACAGAGACTATGTCGAGCGATGAGTGAGGGCTCAGAGATGCTAGATAGGGCTGGGCTGACCAATCAGGGATGGGGATGGGTCAGGAGGACTACAGGGGGCCTCTCAGGATAGGTGTGGCTGATACAACCCAGGTGAGCACTGGTAGCACTGTGATTAAACCCGTGCGGTGTACGGGGGCGGAGCCTCACTGCAGGAGTGGAAATAGAAGAGTTGATGCTGGGCGCACACTCTGTAAGCTGCGTGTGCACACGACCAGCGTTGGAGGAGGACACACGTGCGCGTGGGACGGAGAACCCGCGCCTGCCACTGAGAATTAGGAGGAGTGGGGAACCGCCGAGGGGAGGGACCCTGTGGCGACGGAGGAACTGATGGCCTGTGGAGGCAGGTAAGCGGAGGTTGCGCTGCGCCCCCTGAGTCTCCCTGAGGGTAGTCTGTGTGTTCCCGCGGACGGCGCTGAGAAATCAGATTTCTAACAAACAGGAATTCATAATATGAGCCAAGGCTGCCAGGAGAAACTGAACAAACCAAATCAGAAAACAGGTGTGAAGAAACATACAAACATTTTCATACTCAGGTGGAGGTGCTGTTAGCATACACGTTACATACACCCCAGTCTCCCTGCAGTGGAGGATCAGGCCTCCTGTGAGCCATCAGGTAAAGCACTGCACGTAGTCACCCTAGACACGGGGGAAAGGGGGCTACATATATATCATGGTGGTAGCAGAAAGAAATATACAGTCAAAGTTACCAACCCTCCATTAGATCCTATGTGGTAATTAGGAGCAGGAATGTTTTGTTGGAACCAGGAAGAATATGGACCACTGGAAATCCATACATGATTGTTCTGTGATAAAATGGATAGATTAGAGCTTGTGGTGTACACTGAATGAAACCATTCTGATGAAGGGAAGTTATGGTATTATCTGGGTTCCCATAATACAGAAAAGCACACGCAATCTTGAGTACTACAGGTACAAACCCCAGGGTTGGTTGGCACATTTACTATTTGGCAAAGAAATGTACCAATGGTTAACAGAAGCTAACACAATCTTAAGGAAGTGATCAATAGAGGTAATAAAGAACTAGGAGAGGCAAGGGTAGTTCCGGAACATAACACCAATGAATTGTTACTCTAAGAAAGGAATATGAAGAAGAGAAAGTATCTTGGTGGTCTTCATTGTTTCATACAGTAAGGGACCACAGAAAGAACTAGGAGCTGCAGTATTACATTTTATGTTACACCCAATTGTCATATTATTCACACTTATGTTACTATTGTTTTTTATATTACTGTATTTGTATATTAAATTGAAAGGCCTAGTGGGATGTACTCGAACCTTAATCACTGAGGCCCATGAGACCCACAGATCTCTTGTAGTGAAATCCACCCATTGGTAAATAGTTCATAAATTAACTAATGGGGGATGAGATAATAATTTTGCTGTATTCTCTATATTCATATGTATTCAGCATGTAACTGGTTAAAATAAGTAATTTAGTTTTAATTTAGAAATTATATTGGAAAATTATTAGCTGACTCTTTAAAGATAACCTGAACACAGGAAGGTGTATTTTTAATGTCTGCTAAGTTGCAACAGTTTGGATTCAAAGGTTAGTTTACTACTGTAGTAGTAAGACCATACAATAGTGATGGGTCTTAAAAGATAAGGAACATACAGTAGGGGGCTATGCACTAAGCAGTGATAAGTCGGTGTAAGAGCGCAAAGTGCTCTTAGAACGTGAAGTTCCGCCGAGCGATATTCACTAAGCCACGCAAACAGGCACTTTGCGCTGTAAAACGGACTTTTTCCTGGAAATTTTTCAAAGTCCAACTTTGCTCGTACGATGAGCTGTTTGCGCTGAATCCTGCCCTTCTGCGGGATTCAATAAGCAACGCAAACTGATCGTACGTGAAAGTTGCGCTGAATGAAGCTCACCAGCTAAAGGCAGGTGATAAAAAAAGCAGGATTGGTGTTCGTTTGTAGTTAATGTTGTATTATGTTAGCTAATGCGTTTTATGGTTATTTCAGATATTGTTTGAATTTATTTCTTTGTCTTTTAATGTTTACATTCATTAATGTTGTAGTAATTCATTGGTTTGATTGGTTAGTGTTACTATTCATTTTGAGTTGGTTTAGAAATTAAGTGGTTTCATTGGTTAATGGTTTAATTAATTAATTCTTGATGTTGTTACTGCTTGTATTCATTGGATTAGCTGGCTACTGATTTTAATTACTTTATTTAGGTATGCTAATGTAGTGTTTAATAATGGGCAAATAATCTATTATCCATATCTGGATAATAGTAATTTTGCACATTATTTTACTGTATGAGTTAGGGCTGAGGGGGTGGGGGGGTTGGGACGTGTATTGATGTTTGTTAAATCTTTTTTTAATATACCTGTGTTGCATAGTGTAGATGTGCAGGGGGTCTCCGGAGCTGAACCGCATTGGTTTCAGGTCAAAGGACCCCCTACTTCAGGAGATACAGGCCTGGTTATGGGGTGCCAGTATCCTCCGCACTTTCAAGCATCCGCGCCACGTGATCCGGGACATTGAAATTCTGCATGGGATACCGGCACTCCATAACGGGGCCTGTATCTCCTGAAGTAGGGGGTCCTCGAACCTGAAACCAATGGTGTTCAGCTCCGGAGACCCCTGCTCATGTACACTATTGTTCAAATGTATTTATTTAGTGTACGATCGCCTGTAACAGCCTTGCATGGAGATGGCAAATCTCCATGCAAATGTTACATGCGGCTTTTTTTTCTATCAGCTAGCGTACGGGAAGTTTCAGTGCGCTAGCAGAGGGAAAAAACATTGCACGCACGATAAGCCAGTTTTGGGTACGTCCGATAGAAAATGGGCTGAAGGTCTTAGTGAATCGTGCCGCCGGCTTCATTTTTTATCGGACGTGATAATTGTTTTCAGGCCGGCGCGAGAGCACGGAGCTTCGTGCATAGCCCCCATAGGATTAACTACTGCACCGACACACTTTATTCGAGCAAATACCCAGTATGTACCTGGCAGATACCTGGAATGCGCCGCTCCTCACCTCCACACAAAACAATCCTGCCTTACCGGCCTCCACGGCTCCTCGCCCCTGCCGCCATCGCGGGATCGCTCCCCTCGGCGATTCCTCTGCTCAGCGCCGGGCGCGCCCACGCCCTCCTGCACGCACACCTACACGCACGCCAGCCCCAGACGTTATGTGCATGTATTCCCAGCTTACAGAGCACACGCCTAACAGAGCACTTTTAACCACTGCTTCTGCAGTGAGGCGTCACCCCCAAGCATCACACAGTTCCATGCAAATCAAGGATTACACTCAGCTGGGCTGTAACACCTGGTTTTTGAAGCAAAAAGTGGCACTGTGTGCTCATTTACATGTCATTTCCCAGAATCCCTTGCTGCAGTGGAAGTGCTGTGTGCTGAGTGATAATGGGGAAAGGCGGGGTTGCAGACCTGCCTAAGACATGCAGATGAACATACAGTTGTATTTGCATATTTGCTTTGCTGTGGAGGGTTTTTGTCACTTTTTTTACTCATCATAACTTAACTCAGTATTATGGTTGGCCTATCCTTTAGCTTCTTTGCATACCCAGTTAATCAACCCCACACTGATGAGACCCATTAAGGTCGAAACAACTGTCTGTGGGTGGTTTTCTGGGTTTGCACCTTAACCCTGGCTGTGCTCAAAGCTGTGACCATGCAGCAAGCTTAAGCCTATAGGGAACCATGTTAAAAATGGTTTTTGTAGCAAAAAGTGGCACATTTGCATGTCATTTCCCAGAATCCCTTGCTGCAGTGGAAGTGCTGTGTGCTGGGTGATAATGGGGAAAGGCGGGGTTGCAGACCTGCCTAAGACATGCAGATGAGCATACAGTTGTATTTGTATATATATATATATATATATTCTAGGAGTGTGCGCTCACTTTTGTTTTTCTATATGTATTTCAGGAATTAGTTACTCCTTGTTGAGCAGCCTTACATTAGTTCAATTATTTTAGCACAGTCACTTCTTCACTACATGTATTGGTTATATATATATATATATATATATATATATATATATATATATATATATATATATATATATATATATATATATATATATATATATATATATATTCCTCTATTTACTGAGCGCTAGTATATTTTATGTTCTTTTATATGTATATGTATGTATGTCATGCCAAACTAGCCTTATTTGTTTCTTTGAGGAGGTAAGTAGGAATTTAGACCAGGTTAATGCAGTTGATGTGGTCTACTTAGATTTTGCAAAGGCTTTTGATACGGTTCCACACAAGAGGTTGGTGTACAAAATAAAGCAAATTGGACTCGGTAAAAATATTTGCACCTGGATTGAGAACTGGTTGAAGGATAGACAACATCCAGAACATTGGACCCCTGCTTTTTAACTTGTTTATTAATGACCTTGAGGTTGGCATTGAGAGCAAAATTTCTAACTTTGCTGATGACACTAAATTGGTAATGGGATGTAATTTCTCTCCAGAAGGACACGGATAGACTGGAAACTTGGGTATGTAAATGACAGAGGATTTTTAATATTGATTAATGCGTTTGGGAAATAGTAATAAGCATGTGACACAAATTAAATGTGGATAAATTAGGGGAATCATTGATGGAGAAGGATTTACAAGTGGTTGTAGACAGCAGGCTTAACAATAGTGTCCAAAGTCATGCTGAAGCTGCAAAGTCAAACTAGATTTTATCTTGCTTTAAATGGGCAATGGATGAAAGGGAAGTAAACATAATTATGCCCCTTTACAAAGCATTAGTAAGACAACACCTTGAATATGGAGTACAATTTTGGGCACAACTGATTAGAAAAGACATGGAACTAGAGAAGAGCCTCCAAATTATTAAAGTGGGTGGATAATCTGATTTATGAGGAGAGGCTAGCTAAATTAGATTTCTTTACATTATAAAAGAGGTGTCTAAGAGGGGATACGATAACTATATACAAATATATATGGGGACAGTACAAGGAGCTTTCAAAATAACTATTTGTCCCAAGGGCAGTACAAAGGACACAGGGTCATCCCATCAGGTTGGAGGAAAGGAGATTTCACTAAGAACAAAGGAAAGGGTTCTTTACAGTGAGGGCAGTTAAAATGTGGAATTCATTGCCATGGATACTGTGTTGGCAGATACAATAGATATCTTAAAAAAAGATTATACATCTTTTTAGAAAGGAAATATATACAGTGATAGACACAATAAGTAAACATGGGAAGAATGTTGATCCAGGGAGTAATCTGATTGCCAATTTTTGGAGTCAGGATTGAATTTATTTCCCCCCTTATTGGATGATATTTCACTGGGGTTTTTTTCTTTGCCTTCCTCTGGATCAATATACTGTAAGCACGGATACAGGATAAAGTATCTGTCGTCTAAATTTAGCATATGTTGATCTTGATGGACTTTTGTCTTTTTTCAACCTCGTCTACTATGTAACTATGTAACCTGTGCTTTTTTTTAAGACTAGCTGTGGAGTCTCTTTCCCTGGGAATCAAGAGACATCACCGGCAAAGAGACACGAAATACATACTCCCATTAGATATAGGGCCACAGATGGAAGGGGAGGAGAAGAAGGCAATAAAAAAGAGGAAGTCCAGAGCTTCAGGACATTGAAACAAGGAACAGGTAAGCTGCTGACATGGACTGCTGACTGCACGCACTGAAGATACAGTAGATACCAGCTTCTGACAAAACAATGGACTGAGCTTAGGGGCTGGATGCTTTGTAGCAATTGTGGAAGGGGCTGACAGTCTTGCCCACAACTACAGCCTAAAGTCTAACATTATATCCTTATTATAAAATGTATCTACAGTCATGGCCCCTTTTATTCTCCAACATCTCCGATTTTTTGTTTGGGTATTTTTTTCGAATGCCACACACTTCACCGCGTTCATGCCGCATTCATGCCGAGACAGCGCTAATACAATGCACGCGGCCGCGGCTTTAAATACCGGAACATGCCGCATCAAATACTGCATCTGCCCGCGGTTTTCAGAGTTGCGCTGAAACGGCCGCACAAGGCTAAAGGCGGCCGCCACTGTATATCTCTATTTATTTAGCATCATCAGTGGCGTAACTACCACCAGGGATGTTTGGGCATGTCCTGCCATGTCCCAATGGCCTTAGCTCAGTGGGGGAGCTAAGGGGAGTCGGGACCCTTCCTCCAACCTTAATAACCTCCCCCCACCCAAATGGTTACAGAGGCCTTGTGTTCTTCCCCACAGCAATGAAACTTATTGTCAGGGAGAGTGCCAAGCTTCTGTAACAGAGGAGCCCTCCTCTATCGACGTCACTGTGTCATGTGACACATCGTCATGATGAGGCATTGCCATGACAACACGCTAACGATGCAGCAATGCCATGATGTTGCGACGTTGTCCGGGCCCCCTTACGGCATAGTTACACCACTGAGCACCATCTACTGTATGTATATAGCGTTTCACAGCATTAACACACATGATATAATAATATAACACATAATGGGAATAAGTGATTCCAACATAAAAACAATTGGAAAAGGAGTCCTAGCCTCCAAGAGCTTATAATCTAAGTGGTATGTAGGGAGATTTTATAGAGACTATAGGAGGGTGTTCTGTTAAGTACGCAAGGGGTTGAGGTCAATGCATATTAGATAGCAGTAGCAGCTACAGACAGTGAGTGAGAGAGGTTTAAGAAGGGTGGCGGCTTTAGATACAAAATGGGTAGACAGAAGACATCATTGAGCAGAATGCAGTCAGGCAGCTGTGTAGCGAGAAATCGGGGCTGAGATGTGAGAAGTAATATGGAATTTAATAGGGAGCCTGGAAAAGGATTTCAGTAGGAGAGACGCTGAGACAGATTTAGGAGAGCAAAGTGATTCCAGCTGCAGTGTTTTGGATGAATTGTAGGGTGTCAGGTGAGAGGCAGGACAGTAAAAGTCTATAATAGTCAAGATGGATAAGAATGAGCGTCTGCATTATAGTTTTATAAGTAGTGTGACCGAGGAATGGGCATATCTTTGCAATGTTGCGATGGAAAAAACAACACGTTTTAGCTACATTGTGAATGTGAGGTGACTGGGGGAGGAGTAAAATGTGAGAGCTGTCTTTAATACTGGGTGTATGATAGTGCTGCCAATGGTAATGTCGAATTGGGCAGTAGGGCTAGGCTTGGGGAGGAAGTATGAGGAGCTCTGATTGGAATCCAGGATGATATAGCAGAGAAACATTCCGAGACTTTGGTCTGTACCGCATGTCTAAGGTCAGGAGTTGAAAAGTAAATTTGTGTCATCAATATAGAGGTGATACTTAAACCCAAGAAATGCAACAATGTCACTTAGAGATAGTGTGTGTAGCCCTCAGACGCCCCCCCCCCCCCTCCGGTCGCAGATCGGACCACCTAGGGTGTACTAAGGTCTGGCTACATGTGTCTAGGTGGTGCATACCTGCTGGCAACAGGAGGGCCTGAGTCTCCACGATGGTGTGGGGGAGAACAGGACCAGGTCTCTGGGGTGAATAGTGAAAAAAATGTGATTGCAACGGCACTTACTTATAACAATGTCCTAAAAAAGTGAAATATGTGTAACAATGTGTTTAGAAGCAAATGACAGAAATAATATCTATAAATTCAATTACAACGTGAACTGTGATCTATTAGTTAATCATGTGATAAATCCACCACCCAGTGTAAAAGGTGCTAATAGAAAAGCTACTCAAAACCCTTGTAAAGACTGTTCTCTTAGTCTTTTTGATTGCAGAATTCCTCAAAGATTCAGGGGAGCGCCAATGTTCACGTGATTATATGAAAAAGAAAAATAAAGGCAACATAGTGTGATACAGTCTCAATTCTTTCTTTCTAGTGAAAAGGGTAATCCACTCACAATTTTCCTTTCAAAAATCAGGCATTACAGAGACACTCCTCTCTCTGTTTAGAGCAATGAACATGGATATCCACAGGTGTAGACCCCTTTCACTTTTTCTCCACCACCGCACGAATACCCAGAAATAATAAGACATACCAAAATTGCGCAATAACGTCTTAAAATGTATTGGAGATCATTACAGATAAAACATATGGCTATGCACTCACATAAGGAATAATACAGTAGGTACAGTCATTGTACGAAATCCTGATAGATAAAGCAATTCACCGGTACACAGTGTGTTTCTTCCCTCTGCTTCTCTGCTCCCATCAACGTCACATCCGGTTGACGCAGGGCTGTGGGCGGAAGTGCTGTAAGGGGGATCTCCGGCTGCCAGGACTTCGCAACTGTGACTTGCACAGACTGGATGCTGAACACAGGATTCTACGCGTTTCGTCGGTACGACTTGTTCAGGAATCTAGTTGCCCTATCACTGCTTAGCATGTTTATAGGCACAGAACTTGTGAATTAATTAATCACTTAATTGCAATCCATATGATAAAAACTTGATGGTAATTGATGGTAATTGTTACGCAACTACTCATTACATAGTAGTGCTCCAAAAAAATTATTATAACACACAATGGTATAAAAATGACAATCTATTTAATAAACATGAATGTTACATAATTAAAAACATTTAAGAAATTTTCATTAAAAAGTTTTTTAATACAAAATCTACTACTAGTAAAATAATTTAATATTGACATACATTACTACATTAATCTAATGATTCAAACCTGGGGGGGAGATAGCAAAAGCAAAATGAGTACTTTATAAAAAATAGTGCAGACAATCAATACAGCAAGCAGAAGAGATGCTTATCACAAAAAAGCTCCTATGTCAATGCTGACATTTAACCCCTCTGGAACCAGCGTTTGGAGTCTATGGATCCAGTATGTTTCACGCTGGGCCAGAAGGGTTAATCTGTCACCACCTCTCCAGTGAACAGGGACATGCTCTATTCCTTTATATGTTACCAGTGTAGGATCTGAATGGTGGTAAATGCCAAAATGTTTGGACACACAATGGGTTAACAAATTTTTCTTAATATTCCCCATGTGTTCCAATATGCGGACTTTAAGGGGTCGTGATGTTCTCCCCACATATTGTAGGCCGCATGGGCACTCCAATATATACACTACATATGAGTATTTACAATTTATATACTGGTTGATCTTAAACATTTCATTCGTTATATTTGATTTAAAAGTAAATTTTTCCGCACTTTTTTGAACACAGGCTTTGCACGAAATGCAACCGTAAAAACCAATTGGTTTATTTAACCAAGAACCACTATCTTTTTTCCTTTTCATGGTAGTGGGGGCAAGCAGACTTTTCAGATTGGGCGCTTTTTTAAAAATGACACAAGGTTTCTCTAGAATGTGGCCACGTAATACAGGGTCATTCATAAGTACGTGCCAGTGTTTAGATATTATTTTCTTAATCTGAGCAGACTCTCTATTGAATTCCGTAATAAAAGACATACCATATTTCATATTGTTGGTTACATTTTTTCTTTTACTTGTTGTAATTTTGGGCTGAATGATATCACCTCTTGGTACTGATTCTAATTTCTGTATAGCTTTATTTATAATATTTTCTCCATATTTACGTTCCCTGAATTTTTCAATTAATATCTCAGATTGTTCTAAGTACATATTTGCATCTGTGCAGTTCTGTTTGATGCGTCTCAGTTGGCCATATGGGATGTTATGTATCCAGTTCTTATCGTGACAACTTGTCTCCAGGATAAAATTATTTGCATCAACTGGTTTAAAGTGTGTTTTCGTATTTATTCTCCCTTCTTTTACATATATTACTAAGTCAAGGAACACAATTTCGTTTGGACTAGTGACTGAGGTAAATTTAATGTTCTGATTATTTTCATTCAATCCAATCAGGAAGGAGTCGAGAGATGATTGATCTCCCTGCCATACAATCACCACATCGTCAATGAAGCACCGCCAGAGGACCAAATTCGCCCCGAGCCCATGCTGGGGCCAGATGGAATTATGTTCCCAGTGGCCCATAAATAAATTAGCATAGCTAGGGGCAAATTTGGTCCCCATGGCGGTCCCACATAACTGTAGATAGTTCGTGTCTACTAGTAGTAGATTTTGTATTAAAAAACTTTTTAATGAAAATTTCTTAAATGTTTTTAATTATGTAACATTCATGTTTATTAAATAGATTGTCATTTTTATACCATTGTGTGTTATAATAATTTTTTTGGAGCACTACTATGTAATGAGTAGTTGCGTAACAATTACCATCAATTACCATCAAGTTTTTATCATATGGATTGCAATTAAGTGATTAATTAATTCACAAGTTCTGTGCCTATAAACATGCTAAGCAGTGATAGGGCAACTAGATTCCTGAAGAAGTCGTACCGACGAAACGCGTAGAATCCTGTGTTCAGCATCCAGTCTGTGCAAGTCACAGTTGCGAAGTCCTGGCAGCCGGAGATCCCCCTTACAGCACTTCCGCCCACAGCCCTGCGTCAACCGGATGTGACGTTGATGGGAGCAGAGAAGCAGAGGGAAGAAATACACTGTGTACCGGTGAATTGCTTTATCTATCAGGATTTCGTACAATGACTGTACCTATTATTCCTTATGTGAGTGCATAGCCATATGTTTTATCTGTGATGATCTCCAATACATTTTAAGACGTTATTGCGCAATTTTGGTATTTCTTATTATTTCTGGGTATTCGTGCGGTGGTGGAGAAAAAGTGAAAGGGGTCTACACCTGTGGATATCCATGTTCATTGCTCTAAACAGAGAGAGGAGTGTCTCTGTAATGCCTGATTTTTGAAAGGAAAATTGTGAGTGGATTACCTTTTTCACTAGAAAGAAAGAATTGAAACTGTATCACACTATGTTGCCTTTATTTTTCTTTTTCATATAATCACGTGAACATTGGCGCTCCCCTGAATCTTTGAGGAACTCTGGGGTGAATGCCTTCATCTGATCTCAGCGGTGCTACGCCTCCATCTCTGTGAAGTCCCAGGGATATGGGGTGGAACCATTACAGAGAACTACCACACAGGGACGAGAGATTCCAGTCTCAGTCAGGTCTTTATAAAAGTAGCAGCAGCTCTTTATTATCAGCAGCACACAGCACACATCAGCAGCAGAAACCACAGCAACACGCTGGTATCAGGTACAGGGTCTTCTCTCCCTCCAGACTGCACACCCTCAGGATGGTCTGTAGGTACTCACTGTGTCCCTGCCTCCACCCCAAGCCACGAGCGCTCAGGGTGGGGCTAGCTCTTCCCTCACCCCCTAGGCAGGGTGAGAGGCACTGGTCCACCTATTGCTAACTAGGCCCTACTCCTCAGGCACCTCGCTAGCTCACACACTGTCTCTGCTCAGCTCTGAACCCAGGACAGACCAGAACTCAACTGACTCCTGTTACTGACAGGAACAGGCAGAACTAACTTTAGACAGCCCTCCCCTTCATGATGTCAGCAGACCCCTCCCCTGTGTCTCTTGCCTTCCACACAGGGTCAGGTGGTCTACCTTCACCACTCAAAGCAGGGCTTGATGTGGAGGAAACCCATGTTAATTACTGGCAGCCTGCCGTTAGCAGGGCTTATACCAGTAGGAGGATATACATATAGCCCTATTTATTACCAGGGCTACACTCTCCCTCAGGTGGAATCGAATGGTCCCCACTTGGACCTAATTTTGGCAGCAGCATCATGCAGGCGAACAATCTGGAAAACAAACACAATTTATAAGTGCCCATACATCAGAATGTCCCACCCAGATAGTGAATTAAAGATACAGTACCTCCCAACATGGAGAACCTAACTAGTAGTAATGGCGCGGGTCAGGCTTTCTAACTTCCCACACATTGTGATCTGTAACTTTTACATAATAGGGATGTACTGACCCATACTCTGGCCTATACACCACGCTATGCATGTAGATACTCCTCCCAACACTCCATGCCCATATGACATTGCATACTTTGTCTTTGTTATGATAGACCGCCCTACCGAACTTAGTCTGAAGGTATTCCATAACAGCCTCCCGGAGTCAGGTATCTCTCTGCTCCTCAATTTCTAACATAATGGGCTCAGGTACATAGGGGAACTCATAGCCATGGGACTGCCTATACCTGGCCACTATGGCTCTATCTGCTCTTCTGAGCTTGGTCAGCTTTCGGTCACCTGCCCTGCTTAGCAGTACCCAAAACTCAGGCTACACTGGGGCAACATCATCATACAGCACAGCGGGACCCTTGGGAATGATTAGATTTTGCTCAATGTCACTATACCGGTTATCCAGTTCATCAGCAACCTCCTGGGGTAAAAAGGTGCCTACAGCCTACCAATGGTCAACTATACTGTTTTTAATGAGTAAGAACTGAGTACGGTCCATAACTGCATGGTACCCTGTAAACAGCGGTGCCCACCACTTGTCTTGATGCTCATACCCTGATACCACCCTCATATCAGTATCTGACTCTGTCCTGTGAGGACACACCTGACATCACCACCTCAGTAGAGTGCGAGCCCTTGCGTCTACCTCTTGTCTCATTGGTGTAAATCGTGGGGTTCATCCTATGCACTACCAAACTCACCGAACCCGCTTGAGCAGTTGTCTGGGACCCTCGGGCCCTACCTCTAGGTACAGGAGAAAATGCAACAGGGTTAGACACACGAACAACATTAGCATACGGTATCTCCCCATCAGACCCTTCATCACTGAGTTCCCAATCCCTCCAATCGGTAGAATATTTGGGGTTCTTGCTCCGCTTATCCCCACTAGGACCCAGTGACATGTCATGTGATGGGGCAGGGGCAGTGGCCGGGGCAATGGCGCTAGGGGCGGAGACTGGGGAATCAGCAATGTCCGGTACAGTGTCTATGAGTTGGGCAATGCCGCGACCAGTGGGCATCTTACGACTTGCCCGGTCCGCCGTGCTTCGTGCTCCTCTGGTGGCGACTTGGGCCTTGAGTGTCGTGAGCGCTGCTTCCATGGCCGCTTTCCTCTTTGACGAAAACAAAGCTTCCGGGCCTCTGTGCCAGGGGGACCCGGAAGTGACGTCATCGCTGGTGGCCACGGATTCTCCATCTGCTCTGTGGTCTCGCACCAGAAGTGCGTCGAGGACCGGAAGGGGCAGTGGTGGACCATCCGGTTTGCGGACGGCCAGGTAGGCTGCAAGCCTTTCTCTCTCTCCCTCTGCAGGTTCCGTCTTCGCCTGGTGGGAGTAAGGGGGTGGGGGTGTTGCCTTACCGCTCCGCTGCCGGCTGGTGATCGTTGGTTCCTCCGGAGCCGTCTCGGATCCCATCTCCGCTGCACTGGGAGTCGCCACCGTCGGGGGACTTCTACGCGGTTCAGGCCGCACAAGCGCTCGCCGTCAGGGGGTATCCGGACTCGTCTGCTCCCTCTCTCCGGTAAGTGGACCGCCATCTTTGTTACAGCTGGGGTGGTTTGCCGGTAGGCGCATTGCCACCGATGATAGGCCATCTCCTTCCTCCGAAGACGCCTTTAACGGTTCCTCCACTTTGGAGTCACCTCGATCTCTTGCCGCACCGCCAGTGGGTAATGGTACGAAACGGGCCCGCTCCGGTATCTCCACTGCGGTCGTGCTCTTCTCTGGTACATCTCTGATTGGCTGGGCCTCGGTTCCCACCTCAGCGGTGATACAGGGAACCAGGACAGCCCTCTCCTCCGTCTCCGCCACCTCCGTTAGAATTCCTGGAGAGGCACTTCGTGGTGTCTTTAACATAGGCCATGGCTCGACAGGCCACAAGTAGAACGTGCCACATTGAGGGCATCATGCTGTCATGCTCGGGGCCGGTCCAGGTGTCCTGCAGTGTACGCACAGGCACCGGAGATACTCTCGGCTGTCAACCTCCACAACCAGGAAGCCTCCTGGAAACTGAAATGGGGTCATGTTCAAATCAGCCATATTTTGCGCGGGGGTTGAACAGTTCAGTTCTGACGCTCCTTTCTCTTCACTAGTCAGACATAAATGAAGTTCATCACTCTCACTTCCTGTCCCTCCTTTCTCTGGAGAGGACAACTCTGATTGGCTCTTGTCGTGCCCCCTCCCTCTGGTGGAAACAAGAGGAGGGGCATTCTCTCGCCCTGTGTGACGTGGCTTCTTCTGTCGGCCAGTCACTGCACAGGTGGGTGGGCTTTCGGCTTTCATGCCGCTCCGCTCACTCTGCTGGGGATCTGGGTTTGGCGCCAAACCCCTGCACATCTCTCGACACATTTCTCTTGCAGCCTGCTTGCACGCGGCACGTGCGCGATCTAGGCTTTGCGGGAGTCGCCATTTTGGATCGGCTGCTAACTGCTGGGCCGTGAATGATGCTGCTGTCGCCATTTTTAACTCCTCCATGCCCCTCAGAGCACATGTATCTGCGGCCGCCATCTTTAGTGAGCCCTCTAAGCCCACAATAGCGCTACTCTGTGTCTACTGTGTAAAACGTTCCTAGACACTGACTGCTCTCTGACTGCTCTCTGACTGCTCTCTGACTGCTTTACCCACGAATATGATGTTGTGGCATACCCCAGGCTAGGCAGAACTCCTTCTCTGTACACCGCACTCGCTGACGGTTCCTACAAGTACTCTGTGGTGTGATTTCTAGGTGCTGGCTAGGGTACTGGGCATCTCCTCAGTACTGGGCGTCTCCTACTGTTGGCCACTCATAATGCAGACCCTGGGCCATGGTCCCTGGATTAGTTAACAGGCTAACCCCCCCAGTTGCCTCACACTATCTGCCTCAAAGGACTAGAAAAGCAATAGCCATGCACTCAATTTACAACACCCTCTTAGGGCACCCACGGCATACTGTGCGAGAGTCCAAGCTCCCCTGACTACCCCTGATATGCATTTGCACCCTACTTTCCGCAGTACTTGCATGGAAGGTGCACTTAGAGCTTCCAGCTCTGCTTCGCTGAAAACCTGTCCTGTTTATCTCAGCAGCGCCTCCAACTGTAGCCCTCAGACCCCCCCCCCCGGTTGCAGATTGGACCCCCTAGGGTGTACTAAGGTCTGGCTACATGTGTCTAGGTGGTGCATACCTACTGGGAACAGGAGGGCCTGAGTCTCCACGATGGTGTGGGGGAGGACAGGACCAGGTCTCTGGGGTGAATGCCTTCATCTGATCTCAGTGGTGCAACGCTTCCATCTCTGTGAAGCCCCAGGGATATGGGGTGGAACCCTTACAGAGAACTCCAACACAGGGATGAGAGATTCCAATCTCAGTCAGGTCTTTATAAAAGTAGCAGCAGCTCTTTATTATCAGCAGCACACCGCACACAGCAGCAGTAGCAGAAACCACAGCAACACGCTGGTATCAGGTACAGGGTCTTCTCTCCCTCCAGACTGCACACCCTCAGGATGGTCTGTAGGTACTCACTGTGTCCCTGCCTCCACCTCAAGCCGCGGGCGCTCAGGGTGGGTGTAGACAGACGTTTACAGAGGTACACAATTGGAGGCTTTTATAAGGTGAAATTATAATAAGGCTTTATTGTGCCTTTCCTTTTCATCAGGAAATCATCCAAACACAGAGGGGGGGGGGGAAACAAAGCTTAATTCACTCTGGAGTATTTCTAGTGAAATCCCATGCAATTCACAACTCCTAGCTAAGCAGGTCTCCCAGCCCCAAACACATAGCATGACATAAGAAGATATAAGAAGTCTCTTTAGAATGAAAGTCTTATCTGTTAGCTGCTGTACAGTAAGCTTCTCTGCTCTCCTGGAACCACACCCGTGCGTGCACAGAAAATCAGCATCCAGGTTTAGAAGTCTTATTTGGTGTCTTGCAATCATCTCTGCTGTTTCTTCTTGACAGAGCTCAAGACAGGTCAGCTCCAGAGATTTGTGTTCTCCAAAGTTCAGCCCACAAGTGAGCTAAGGAGTCACTTCCTGTCTCAAAGGCAGGCTTTTTCTACCACCTCTAATCAGGCAGGTGGTGTTAGTTAATTTGCTACCAGAAGCTAACCACCACACTGCTGGATTAGAGGCACATTTGTGAACAGGGATAAGTCCCCTATTACAGTGGGGCTAGCTCTTCCCTCACCCCCTAGGCAGGGTGAGAGGCACTGGTCCACCTCTTGCTAACTAGGCCCTACTCCTCAGGCACCTCGCTAGCTCACACACTGTCTCTGCTCAGCTCAGAACCCAGGACAGACCAGAACTCAACTGACTCCTGTTACTGACAGGAACAGGCAGAACTAACTTTAGACAGCCCTCCCCTTCATGATGTCAGCAGACCCCTCCCCTGTGTCTCTTGCCTTCCACACAGGGTCAGGTGGTCTACCTTCACCACTCAAAGCAGGGCTTGATGTGGGGGAAACCCATGTTAACTACTGGCAGCCTGCCCTTAGCAGGGCTTACACCAGTAGGAGGATAGACATATAGCCCTATTTATTAATGGGGCTACATGTGTAAAGAGAAGAGGGTCCAGGACAGACTCCTGGGGTATGCCCACACAGAGATCAACAGAGGATAAGGAGGTGTTAACAAATGAGGCACTGAAAGTATGGTGAAAGGTAAGAGGAAATCCAGGATAGAGTTCTGTTACGGATACCAAGAGTATAAAGAATGCAAAGGAGAAGAGGGTGGTCCACAGTATCAAAAGCTGAAGAGAGGTTGAGTAATATAAGCAGGGTGTAATGGTCTTTGGTATCATTAGTTATTTGAGTGAGGGCTGTTTCAGTGCATTGCGGAAGCTATATTCTAGAGGATCTAGGAGAGAATAGGAGGTAGGAAAATGGAGCAAGTAACAGAATACAAGGTGTTAAAGGACTTTAGAGACAAAAGGCCGGAGGGAGACGGGAAATACAGTATGTAATAAAAAACATAGAATTTGATGGAAAAAAAGGACCACCTGGCTTACCTACACTGGCGACACACTTTATTCGAGCTCGGCTAGTCCCACGAATTCTTGTTATACCCGGGTGTATTGAGGTTTGTGACTGTTTTCTGCCCGAGTGCATTGAGTTATTTTCCGGCAGGGATTGAAGCATTTTATTCCCGTTCGCTGCAATACTGCACACTGCATATATATACTGCATTACAATTCATGAATTTATGCCATCTGGTAGACACGCGAAGCATTGCAGCCTATTAAATCCTAATCATTATCATTTAACAGATCAGCCGCCCATCAGCCAGGCATGAACCCAGGCTGGGAAGGCAAATGCAACGGGGCTTGTCAGAGGTGAGGAGCGGCGCATTCCAGGTATCTGCCAGGTACATACCGGGTATTTGCTCGAATAAAGTGTGTCGGTGCAGTACAGCTGCAGCCACCGTTATTCGACAACATCTCGGGAAAAACTTTGAGATTACGATCCAAACCTCGTGAGGTGGACCGCAGCAGCTAGAATGTCCCATTGGTATTAAAACAGCGGGAGTCTCTGAGTTTTAATTGGATTCACGCTGTGTGTAAGAGACGCTCAGTAAGAGAGAGACTGAATCAGTCACTCTACCTGCGCGCCTCTAACAGGCGATCACAGGGGGGTTTATTTTTTATATTACAGTATTGTAGCAGGGGGTCTGCAGAGCTGAACTGCATTGATTTCAGTTCCGAGGACCCCCTGCTTCCCGAGTTACAGTCCCTGTTATGGGGTGCCAGTATCCTGCCAGCCATGTTTAAATTCTCCCGCGTCACGGCCCACGTGATCAGGGGATTTAAACCAAGCTGAAGGGTACCGGCACCCCAAAATGGGACCTGTAACTCAGGAATCAGGGGGTCCCTGGACCTGAAATCAATGCAGTTCAGATCTGGAGACCCCCTCCTACAATACTGTAATATTAAAATAAAATAAAAGCAGCTTCATTACCTTAGCAGCTAACCGCTAAGGCAATGAAGGGGTTATGACAGATTACCAGGTTTATTGAGGGCAGAGGGGGTGAGTGAAAGGGGTAATTGCCCCAGGGTGAGTGGCTAGGCCTCTCAGGTGGACAGTGGGAGGGGTTAAGCCCTTCAGTACCTTAGCATTAGTAAGGTACAAAAAAATTAAAAATCGAACTTCTGGCAACAAACCCTTTAATCACCTTAGTGGTTATTAACCACTAGGGTAATTAAAGGGTTAACCCCCCTCCTGCTACACACCTGGATGACCTAACCACCCCCAATGCCCTATCAGCATGAGTTGCCACTATGGCAGACAATATGCCACCAGCAAAACAAATAACCTGCAACAAATAAAAACACATTGCATTGCCATGAAAAAAAAAAACAATAAACCAATTGATTGGCACAGTGGCACACCCATGTCCTATGGACATGAGCTCCCACTATGTCAGTCAATATGCAACTTGCTATCTAAACAACAAACCTCAAATTAAAAACACATTACATTAAAATCCAAAAAATGCCAATAAACCAATTGATTGGCATAGCGGCACATCCATGCCCTATGGGCATGAGCTGCCAATATGCCAGTCAATATGCAACCTCCAAATTTAAAAACCAAAGAACCAAAAATAAGACATTCAATTTCAACTTTAAAGAAACCCAGCAAATTAAAGACATTGCATCTCACTACCAAAACTGCAAATAAAAGGCATTTATATTGGAATAAAAAAAAATATGGAATGTAAATGCCAACCTAAAAATAAAAAACAAGTAGAAATAAAATACTGTACAATTCATGTTTTTCTTACTTTTGATGTCTTTACCCACTGAATCCGACTCCAGCAGCAACATCCCCAACAGCCGCAGCAACTCCTGGTCCAGCAATGCTCCTTAACAGCCACGGTCCACTGGTAAGTGCTTTAATTCTTTTTTTTTCTTCATCTGTAAATTTGAATCCAATTTGGGCTCTTCTTTATCGTTATCTGTACTTTTAAATGTGTATGCGTGTCATTAAATTTCTGCACATGCGCGTTTTTATGAAACTTGCTAGAAATGTCACTGAATTTCAGGGTATTGTTAAAAAAAAATAGATCCATAAACTACATAACATTACCTGACAGTATCGCTGAATGTGTTTCCTGCATGAACACAGTATTGATGCTCATCAGCCTACCAAACATGATTGAAAACAAGAATTAAACAACAGTAGGCATTTTTGTATTTTTGAAATACTACAATACTACAATAATACAAACTTCATAAACCACAAACAGACATATTATTGCTGTCTCTTTTACATGTTCAAATGTTAAATAATTCTGAGATTGTTTTTCAGAGGTGAAAATACTGTACATGCATGAATTATAGTACAGTACATTACCCGGCAGTATCGCTGGATGTGTTTCCTGCCCTGAGTTGCAAGGAGTCACTGTGCATTGCATTTGCAATGCTTTTTTGATAGCCACGGCTTTTATCAGTGAAACTCCCCTTGTAAAAAGTGTCAATAATGTATGTCTCTAACAATGTTTACAGTACAGCTCTATGTGCCTACTATGATTAAAATGAAAAAATATTACACCAAGTCACTATAATGTACTTGCAGAAAAAAAGGCTACAGGGGTTGTGTCTATGCTTTGTCTATGCACATGCATGTCAATGGCACGCATAGGCTATGAGCGGTCAATCAATTGGAATTTCAGAGGAGGTGGAAGAGGAGGAGGAGGATGCGGCCAGAGGGGCGGGGTTTGGGGCAGGGGCTATGTTTCCTTTCACATAATTGAAAGTTAATAAACACACAATCCCAGCTAGCTCAAGAACCCCCAAAACATTAGGCAGAGAATAAGTGAAAAGGGACCCTGACCATTGGTATTTCGCCTGGAGAGAGTTTTCCCCTTAGTAGAATCGAAGTGGGGGATCTGAGACTGCTTTGTCACATGCATCCAGTCGACTGTGTGGCCACATCTCACAGCACTTATGTGAACACTGAATACTGTATCTGTACATATTACAAAAGAAACGAGACACTGCATTTGCAATGTTTTGCGGTTACAATGTTTTTATTTTTGTGAAGCACCCACACAGTAGTATAAAAGTCCAATAATATATACAGTATATCTCTATGTGCCCACTACAATTAATATATAAAAATATAAATTATAAAAATAAATAGAAACACCTGTATTGCAAAGCGTCACTGTGCATTGC
This sequence comes from Ascaphus truei, assembly GCF_040206685.1. Lineage (NCBI taxonomy): Eukaryota > Metazoa > Chordata > Amphibia > Anura > Ascaphidae > Ascaphus > Ascaphus truei. The sequence continues at coordinate 139,677,776 of NC_134485.1, read as the reverse complement.
ATTTGCAATGCTTTTTTGGTAGCCATGTCTTTATTCAGTGAAACTCCCCTAATAAAAAAGTGTATCAATAATGTATATGTCTCTAATAATGTATACATTATATCTCTATGTGCTCACAACGATTCAAATGTTAAAACAAATTATACCTAGTTACTATACTGTGCTGGCAGATATAAAGGCTGCAGGGGTTGAGTCTATGCTGCAGGTATGTGCCTGCAAACTATGATTACAATATCTAAAAAAAAATATCTCAACAGTATTAAAAAGGTTGAAAATTATAATAGTTTTAGACTTCAGTCTTTTGACTGTCATTTTGATGGCTTGAATTCTGTAAAGTATTTGAGATTATTTACTGTACTCTCTTAGCAATAAATAATAAATACTTAAAGTCCAGTATGCACATGGAACACATGTGGGTCTTTTAATGTAGGTGCATGCGTGGTCTATGGAATGTACAGTATATTCGGGTCATTTGGGAATTACAGTTTTGTATGTAAACTAGCATAAATATATAATTACCTTGATAAGACACCTTGAAAATTGGGAGGCAGTAACTCATTGTTGATGCAATGGGAGTACTGTGCGTAGATGTTCAAGCCAATCATCTAGTTTAATGTAGGTTCGTCTCATTTTCAGAGTAGGTTGGGCTGTTCTGGTAATAGTATTGGGGCAGATACTCAGTCGAAGACAGATACTCCTGCTGGGGCAGGTACTCGGTGGTATTTTAGTTGTAGGCTCATCTTGTTGTTGAAATTGATTGGTCTGTTCTGGTAAGGTTTTGGGGCAGGCAAACAGGTTGGAGCAGGTACTCAGGTGGAGGCTGATATGAATGGACCAGTCTATTATTCAATGTCTTGGTCCTGACCAAACCCTTTCTCCTTCACAAGTTACCATGATCAAACCCATACATGATGAATGCAGTGCTCAGCACTCGTCCCTCTTGCCAGGATACAGAGGTGTTCTAATAAAGCAATAATTTATGCATAAGTTATATCAAATAGAATTCTTCCAACCTTCTTGTTTGGTGTTCTTTTGTAATATGGGTATATGTTAACGATATACTAATAGATCTCAGATAAAGTTGCAATCGTATCTGTCCCGGCTTCAATGGTGCAACATATAATATAGGCATAACTTCAAGTAGGTTTTGTGTGATATGGATAAGCGCCATTTCCCCTTCCATGCACAGTACAAAAGTTATGAGACAGATTCCATTAATTCATAGTGTTTTTGAATAGTGTGAAAATACAACAATAGAGATGTACAAGGTCATTAGACAAAGAGATGTGTACATTTTACTTCTTCTCGTTAGACACTTTAGCATTCAGAGTATTATAGGCAAATAATAATTCTAACCTACCACTTGTAATTTTTAACATTTCTTTTATAATTGAAATTATTTTTGATTGATTTTTAAATGAAGACTTTAAAGAACAATTTTAAATATTCGAATGAAAAAAAAATCTGTTACAGACTTTGATAGTGAAGACTGAAGGTTGAAAATCCTCAAATCATTTCATATATAACATTTGAAATTTGCAGTACTGCTGTAAGCTTTTCGCCTTCATGTAATAAGTGTATATCCAGACAGAAAGCATATAATCTGCTAACTACACCGACTGGACATGTAGAAGAATGGAACACAGGGTTAATAAAGCACTATGCTTACCACTTAAAATATATAACTTACCACTTATATAACTTATCACTTATACAGTATGCACTTTTTTTTACCAGAACTTGCTCTTGGAAATATATTTTCTTTCAAGAGAACAACTGTGTATTTTTCGCCTTTGATACATTTCCTATAAGCACAGTTTTTTTCTCTCGAAATCTATAAATTACTTCTTGAATGTGGGATCAGTCTAAAGAGAAGCTGTATTATTTTCTTGAATCCTCTTTTTATTGTGTGTGACCTTAGAGAAAGTACATTGAAATCCTTACCTGAAAATACTTCTATAATTGCTTTCACAAACTTTCATCCTTTTTAAAGCACTAGTCAAAATTATGTAACCAACCTTCCCTTTTTCAGCATTTCTGATGTGTTTGTACTGAAACATCTTTTCAAATTTGAATACAGCCCATTTAGCAACATCTATCAAAATTACAATAAAAGTAAACCACGTTTGCAATAAACTGTACGTATTACCTTTTTGTAATAATTTAAGATACAGTGGGCTTGATACATCAAACTGTGGTGACCTTAAAAATGTAATATTACCGGCAAAAATTGTGTTTTTTTTTTTATAGTGCAAAACATCATTGAACCCCCACCAAAAAGAATGCACTTTTTAACGGAAACGTTAAAAATATCAGAGGGATATATTAGATAGCACTCGTGATGAATAGATGAGAATCTAATAGGGTGGTGCTCAAGGGAACAAGGAGGACCCTAATTCCTCCCAAATAACATAAATAAACAATAAATGTTCCCGGCACTCAAAGTGATGCAGCATAAGCAATTGGATCAGCCAAATGAATTTAATAATATAAATACAAGATGCACAGCAAAAGCTAAATAATGACCGATAATGTCTAAGTAAACTGAATCAGGGAGAGAAACAGGGAAGGGTGGAAAGGATGGGAGAGACAAAGGGGGGTAAGGAAAAGGGGTAAAAAAAAGTCCAGGGCAAGGGGGGCAATGAACATTTCGGGGTATAAAACCCCTTCTTCAAGCCCGTTCCCAGAGAGACCGTAGTCTCCTGGTACTTCCCTGTACCCTGTGACTAAACTCCCTGAGGCAAAGGATGTCAAGCTAATGAACAGTGAGGTCAAAGTAAATGTCAACAGCTATGAGTAATGTGGATGCTAGAGTGATAATAGCTGGCAAAGAGGGGCTATAGGAGAATGTGGTCTCATAGACATGGACCTGAAAACAAAAGCACATGCTGACATCCATTGAAAGAGAAGTTCCAAAACAAATACACAAATACACAGAAATACATAGTCAGATTCGCCACAGATCATAATCGCAAGAATGTAAATACATACTTATGTGATTGGGCCTCTCTTTACACCTGTATAGACCATGCCAGGGGGATTGAAGCCTTAAGATACTGGCTTGATAAGGACTTGTCTATTCCTGATAGACATAAAAATTTCATTTTGGATAGTATTAAGTACATTTTAACCCATAATTATTTTTTATTTGAAGATATTTATTATTTACAGATCTGTGGAACGGCCATGGGTATGAGGTTCGCCCCCAGCTATACAAATCTCTTCATGGGATTTTGGGAGGAGAGATTTGTGTGGCAAAATGGGGAGCTTGGGGCGGGCCTCGTGTACTATGGCCATTTCATAGATGACATTATTATCATTTGGGATGGAGAGGAGGCTGATTTATCCAATATTTTCAGTTATTTTGATAACAATCCTTTAGGATTGAAATTTACATTTAGTATTGATGCTAAATCTATGTCTTTTTAGATCTAGTACTTACTTCAGATTCAGAATCAAACATCATAACCACAACTCATTTCAAATCAGTTTCTGAGAATAACTATGTTCATGCGTCCAGCAATCACTATCAACAGTGGCTCAGAAACATTCCTCTGGGGCAGTTTCACCAATTGAAAAGAAACTGCACCAGAGAAAGTGATTTTCTTCTCCAGTCGGACACACTTAGCCAAAAATTCATGGATAAAGGCTATGATAACAAATTAGTCTCGATTATTTCGTTAAAGTGAGATCTCTGGATAGAGCTGTCATGCTTAAAAAATCTAAAAATAATAGGGTTTCGCGTTTGAGTTATGATGCTCCAAGGGATATTGGGAGTACTGGTTCCTCTGCTGTGAGGTTTATTACCACCTATAACCAGTCTTATAGATGTATAATCAAAATTCTTAATGATCATTGGAGCATCCTCAAGTGTTACCTGCATTTGAAATCTGTCCTTCCAGAGAGAGCCTCCATCATATACAGGAAAGCCAGGAGTATTAAGAGCATTCTAGCTCCCACCAAGCTCAAATCAGCAGGTTCGTCTGCCTCGTCCACTACTTTGGGTCCCAATGGCAACCACAGGTGTGGACGTGATCTTTGTATAACCTGCAAACATCTGGTCACCAAATCTCAGTTCAGTTCTTACAGTAGAGGTACTACTGTAGTGACCACAGTTATTCTAACACAGGTACACCCAGGTACATGCTGGATACATGTCTTAAACTTGCCTTAAATTAGACCCAGCATTTCTGCATTGATTAATGGTCCATCAGATTAACAGCGGGGGTCCCTGGCAGTCCCATTCAAATTGAATGGGACTGCCAGGGACCCCTGCTGTGTTAATCCTATGGGTCATTAGTCAATGCAGAAATGCCTTAAACTTGCCGTAAACTAGCCAGGTTACACCCAGCACATACCCAGAATGTAACCGGGCTAGTTTAAGGCAAGCTTTAGAATACTCGTGGTCTCATCTGTATCTATCATGTTAGGAGCTATGTCAATTGTCTTAGCTCATTTGTAGTATACTTGATTCAGTGTGGTTGTGGCCAGCAGTATGTTGGCTGCACCACATGTCCACTTTATGTTCGCTTCCTAGAGCACAGGAGAAATGTTATAAAGGGGATTAATACGCGCAGTATTCCCCGTCATTTCAAAACAGCACATAATCAGGACCCCAAGTCTATGACTATTATGGGGCTAGCGAAGTGAAGAAAATCAGGGCTCCACAGATTTGCTCAATAAACTAAGAAAGGATGCCATTTCTGCTTTTGAGAAAGGCCTGTGTGGCCAAAACGTTAAGTCTATTGGCAATTAATTAGTTTATTGAGCAAATCTGTGGAGCCCTGATTTTCTTCCCTTCGTTATACCCTGGATTGATACAGAGAATCCTGAACCAGGAGCACCGGTAGTTGTATCCCCTTTTTTCTGATTATAATAGTGTGCAGCAATTTATCATTCTTCTTATTTATTATGGGTCTAGAACACATTTCTCCTTGTGCTTTGGGGGGTGATCGATTCAAAATCCTCTGCGACAAGAGACCTTCTGGATCCACCAGTTGGGCAAACTTGCCCCTGGTGGACTGAACGAATGTCTAGACGTGAGCACTTTGGTTTAGTCTCCTTCTTCCTCTGCAGCTCTCCCTGCTCCGGTTACTGATTTCCAGATTCCAATATCTGGATTTTATTATTAGGCTCATCCCATATTTTTACATGGGATGATCCTATCCACCTCTCTGCATCCTCCATGATTACACACACATATGTGTGTTATCATGTGTTTATGTATACATTTACAATCTCATTCAAATACCTATTACAGCTAAACCCCGTTATAACGCGGTCCTCGGGGTCCACCCCGAGACCACCGCGTTACTAATGGGGTCGCGCTAATTTTAAAAAAAAAATGGCCGCCGCATCAGTGCATATAGTATTTACCCCGCGGTCCCGGCTTCCCCCTGTCACCGCGTGACAGGAGATGGGAGGGGGGATGCCCCTCCGGCTTCCGCTTCCCCTGTCACCGCGTGACAGGAGATGGGAGGGGGGATTCCCCTCCGGTCCGGCTCCTCCTGCCACCGCGTGACAGGAGATGGGAGGGGGGATTCCCCTCCGGTCAGGCTCCTCCTGCCACCGCGTGACAGGGGATGGGAGGGGGGATTCCCCTCCGGTCCGGCTCCTCCTGCCACCGCGTGACAGGAGATGGGAGGGGGGATTCCCCTCCGGTCCGGTTCCCCCTGCCACCGCGTGACAGGAGATGGGAGGGGGGATTCCCCTCCGGTCCGGCTCCCCCTGCCACCGTGGTACAGGAGATGGGAGGGGGGATTCCCCTCCGGTCCGGCTCCCCCCGCCGCAGCACAGGGCCCTCGCGCCGCAATACAGGGCCCCCTGGCCCTGCCGTAGCGCAGGGTCATCCTGCCCTCCCCCCCCCACCCCCCCATGCCCCCCCCGCGCTGCACCGGGCCATCCCACCAGCCCCCGCAGCATCGGGGGCCCCCGCAGCAGCCATCATCCCCCTCCACCGCAGCACCACCCCCACCCTGCAGCCACATGCCTCAAAAATCATCCCCAAGGTAAGGTAAGGCTGATTTATGTATGTGTAGTGTGTGTGTGTGTGTGTGTGTGTGTGTGTGTGTGTGTGTGTGTGTGTGTGTGTGTGTGTGTGTGTGTGTGTGTGTGTGTGTGTGTGTGTGTCAGTGTGAGCAGTGTGTGTGCAGTGTGCAGTGTGCAGTGTGAGCAATGAGCAGTGTGTCAGTGTGTGCAGTGTGAGCAATGAGCAGTGTGTCAGTGCAGTGTGCAGTGTGTGTGTAGTGTGTCAGTGTGTGCAGTGTGAGCAATGAGCAGTGTGTGTGCAGTGTGTGTGCAGTGTGTCAGTGTGTGCAATGAGCAGTGTGTGTGCAGTGTGCAGTGTGTGTCAGTGTGAGCAGTGTGTGTGTGCAGTGTGAGCAATGAGCAGTGTGTGTGCAGTGTGCAGTGTGTGTAGTGTGTGCAATGAGCAGTGTGTGTGCAGTGTGTGTGCAGTGTGTGTGCAGTGTGTGTGCAGTGTGTCAGTGTGTGCAATGAGCAGTGTGTGTGCAGTGTGCAGTGTGTGTCAGTGTGAGCAGTGTGTGTGCAGTGTGAGCAATGAGCAGTGTGTGTCAGTGTGAGCAGTGTGTGTGCAGTGTGAGCAATGAGCAGTGTGTGTGTAGTGTGTCAGTGTGTGCAGTGTGAGCAATGAGCAGTGTGTGTGTAGTGTGCAGTGTGTGTGCAGTGTGTGTGCAGTGTGTGTGCAGTGTGTCAGTGTGTGCAATGAGCAGTGTGTGTGCAGTGTGTGTGCAGTGTGAGCAATGAGCAGTGTGTGTGCAGTGAGTGTGTGCAGTGTGTGCAGTGTGTGCAGTGTGCAAAAAAAAAATTTTTTTTTTAAATTTAAATTTTTTTTTTTTTTTAAACGGGAGCCATGGGAAAACCGCATTATAACCGAATCGCGGTATAGCGAGGCGCGTTATAACGGGGTTTAGCTGTATTATTATTATTATTATTATTATAATCGAATAGGATAGTTTAATTTTTCTTTGGCTTCTTTGTCTGTCATGGTTCTCCCTTACAAAGGCTTAGCGTGTATGTATATATATATATATATACCCACCACAACAGTTTTCTGTTGTATAACATTTTGTGCAACTGTTTCTGAGGCTAATAATACAGTACAGGCATTCCCCGCTTTAAGTACACTCACTTTAAGTACACTCGCGAGTAAGTACATATCGCCCAATAGGCAAATGGCAGCTCACGCATGCGCCTGTCAGCACGTCCTGAACAGCAATACCGGCTCCCTACCTGTACCGAAGCTGTGCGCAAGTGGGGAGACTATAGAGCCTGTTACAAATGCGTTATTTACATCAGTTATGACGATTGCATTACAGTACATGCGTCAATAAGTGGGAAAAAGGTAGTGCTTCACTTTAAGTACATTTTTGCTTTACATACATGCTCCGGTCCCATTGCGTACGTTAATGCGGGGTATGCCTGTATATTTTTCTTTGGCTTCTTTCTCTCTCATGGTTCTCCCTTACAAAGGCTTAGCGTGTATGTATATATATATACCCACCACAACAGTTTTCTGTTGTATAACATTTTGTGCAACTGTTTCTGAGGCTAATAATACAGTATATTGTTTCCTCTCCCCCCAGTATAACTACCAGGGCCATGCATTGACTGCTACTACCTACAGTAACAATATATGTATTTTATGATGACAATGAGTGTGTTTTTGGTGGGCTTATCAATTTTTTTCTTTACTTTGAAATATATAAGCATGTCACTTTTGTTATTTTAGTCTCAACATTAAGTAAATCTAGCGATTTTAGAGAATTTTGCATGTTCACGAAATTAAGTTAAATTGCAATGAAAAGTGATTTAATGCTTTGGCCGAAGGGTTTCACTAAATGACCCTTACTTGAGAATCTGTATATATATATTGTGACAAACGCCCCTCTTTTGCAGCGCTGACTTCTGTCTGGGATCTTCCCAACACAGTCTTCTAGGGTTAATTATACAAAAACAGGATCATACAAAGTATTACGTTGATTAACTCAGGCTTCTGCCTGCTTTATTTTCATCCAAGTAAGGGACTGCAGCTTTAACATATGTAGGCAGGAGGCACTCAGCTATTAACATTCAGCGGTTTACTCATAATAGTGTTATAGTATTTACCACACTGTTACTTCAAGAAACAAAAACCAAATCATATAAACAAAATCCTATCCTATTCAGGGATCTAACTACACAGCAGAATTAGCCTCTCTAACTGCTGCTGGGCCAACTAACCTGGTTTCCCAGCTTAAAACAATGCCCTCTCATTTAGGGTCACTATATACAGCATACAGTCTTTTAGATACAGCAATAAATATTTGTTTGTCTTTTCTGTTCGTGGTGGGAACTCGGTCCCAAGTGTCCAGGCAAATCCTCTGGTACTGTGATACTTGAAGGGAGCGTCTTCCCCGAACTGGATTCAGGGCAGCAGCGACACCCTCAGCCCCCAGGCTCTAAGAAGAGAGACTGAAAAGCAACCCTCTCTGCTCTAAATACCTGTGCTAGTGATTAGGAGAGCAGGTGAGGGAGAACTAGACACATTGTAAACTGTGGTCTGGATTTTCCATCCATCAGCCTGAGTAAATGTGAAGCTGTGGAATGGATCATTTTGCACTATTCCTGCACTTTCTGACCTAAAACAGGGCAGAAAGCTGCCTAACATCTTTGGACTATGTCATATATATATATATATATATATATATATATATATATGTATATATATGTATATATATGTATATATATATATATATATATATATATATATATATATATATATATATATATATATATACGCTCAGCCACTTATTTGTATTTAGAAATTATCACCCCTAAATATCCTATAATATCCTATTCAATGTTGTTTGGTCTGTCCCGGGCCTATTCTATACATACATTCAATATTTAGGTATTGGTAGGTTTAAATAGGGTTTCACAATATTTAGAAATCTAGTCTCTGTCTGGTATCCCCCTTATTTTATTTATTTTATTAATTAATTGGTATGTTTATTTCATTCCGTACACACATATATTTTTAAATCAATACAGCGATTTTATTTTCATAGTTGTATTTTTATTATTCATAATTTTAGTATATATTTTTTATGTTTCTTTTGTGGTATATAATTGCTTTGTATTGTATTTTGTGTTGATGTTATAACATTACATTGAATATGTAATAAGTCTATCCCCCTTTTTTATTGATTTAGTTATTCATGTCATTGTCATTAGCATTTATTGTTGCCGTTTATATTTACTTTATTATTTTAGTTATTTAGTTTGTTTTATTCTATTCAATAGTTTTCATGTATTTATGTCCTTTATTTATTTTTTCAACATTGTCATTATTGTCATTCATTGCCTGTTTTAGAGACCATTGGTCAATCACTCACGATTTTTAACCAATTATAAGGCAGAAACGGGTTGCTAGGCAACATTGAGGACTTAAATACACAGCCAATACACATCCATTCATTACCCCTTTGAGAAAGTCGCTTGTATGTGACGAAACGCGTCAGGGAACGTCACTAAATCATTACGTCATCATGTGTGCGCACGACGAGGCCGCATCGAGCGCGGATAACAATTGCGGCCAGCTACCATAGGAGACACTATCTGGAACTCCATAAGAATTGGTTTTGATTGTTTGAAGTAGCCTCTGGATTTCTGCACCAGCTATCATCTTTCTGCAGCACCAAGTGAGAGTTGAACTGTGGATTCTGGATGCATTCTGACCAGATTCTCAAGTAAGGGTCATTTAGTGAAACCCTTCGGCCAAAGCATTAAGTCACTTTTCATTGCAATTTAACTTAATTTCGTGAACATGCAACATTCTCTAAAATCGCTAGATTTGCTTAATGTTGATACTAAAATAACAAAAGTGACATGCTTATATATTTCAAAGTAAAGACAAAAATTGACAAGCCCACCAAAAACACACTCATTGTCATCATAAAATACATACAGTATACTGTTACTGTAGGTAGTAGCAGTCAATGTGTGGCCCTGGTAGCTACAAATTGAACAAGGGAATGAACCCAGAAGCTGATGCTACCAAAATCAAGTATATAAGAGGTTAATGGGAATGATCCAAAGTCCACTGTACCGAAAATGACTCCTCACCATTGAAATAAATTGTAAAGTCACGTAAGAATAATATAAGGATAATATAACTCACCCGTGGGGAGGGGCACGTTTTGCAGAATAGGGCCGGGTCCAGGAAATGAAGTGTCCAGAAACACCGCACTCCTGTATCCCTTGTGCCGTTAGCTGTTGCCCTTACCCGCCCGGTGTCTGTTGTATCCTCAAGAAGGTTGCTGTACACGGTAAGTCTTGTATCGTGCTGGAACGTCTCCCCTGGCGTCTTTTCTGTGACGAAGGAACTTGCGGTGGCGTCCTAGATGTTTTGTCACGCCGACCCAGCTTCCATGTGGAGACCAGCTAATTCCAAATCAGCGCACGCTGTTTCCCACTGAGAGGAGGAGTCGCTGATGCGTCCCTGCATTCACTGCGCTCCGGCGCGCCGTGGTTAGAGGGTATGACGTCAGCACTATCAGGATATGCAATGGTGAGGAGTCTGCGTGCCCAGCCGAATAAAATTCAGATATAAAGTTGAGTTGAGGCGGTCACAGCACTTGGAGTCCAGTAAAAGGGTGATGAGAATAAAATCAGCTTTATTAGAACATGCTGTACATCGCAGAAGACAAACTCTGACGCGTTTCGTCTCTGTCCGAGACTTTATCAAAGAGTGTGTGGCCCTGGTAGTTATACTGGGGGGAGAGGAAACAATATACTGTATTAGTAGCCTCAGAAACAGCACAAAATGTTATACAACAGAAAACTGTTGTGGTGTGGGAGTATGACGACGATAAAGTGATACCACTTATCAGGAAAGACTGAAGGACATTAATATGTTCAGCTTCAAATAGAAAAGAGGGGAAATGTAAATACATAAAAGGTTTCAAAAAGTATAAGAGGAATGCATATTGTGCATATACAGTGAAAGAAAAGTGCTAGAACAAGAGGTCATACTCTAAAGCTGGCAGGTAATAGGCTCTAGGGAAATGTGACGAAGCACTTCACAAAAAGGGTGGTTGATTCATGGAATAGCCTTGAAATAGAGGTGATAATGGCTAATGCAGTAGGGGAGTAAAAATGCTTAGGATAGACAAAAAGCTATCCTAAATGTAAAAAAAAAATGTCTCTATGGTACACAATCAATCAGAGTACTTTTATCTGTAGAAAGATAATCTGTTGAAATGCCAAGCCAATGATTATGTACCACCTAACATATGTGGATTAGATCTTTAGACTCAAGACTAAAATACCACAAGGACTTGTACTCTATGCATTACGTTTTCTTGTGTTTAATAGTTTTTGTATGTTTAGCATTGTTTCAATCTTTATAATTAAAGTGTTTTTTTTATTTTTATTTACACACCCTGAGGGATCAGCGGATATACAGATGCAACAGCCGTTATTGAAACACTTCACGCGGTGTACACCTCAGAATACCCATGTCATGGGGCAGGATTTCTTCCTACCTTACCGCCTTAAGACGCGAGGGCAGGCGAGTGCAGAAAATGGCATTTTAGTGTTCAGGCTTTTAAACACCTGAAATTGGCACAGTACCACAGAACTGTACACATTACAATTCATCCATTTCATTGCATTTAATTGCACACAATCCATGAAATTCAAACATAGCGATAAACACGTGTGCCTGGGGCGATTGGCGGCGTTTATGCCGCGTGGAGTACAGCAGCGCACACGAAACCGGCGCATGATTTGTTCGAATAACGGCCGCTCCAGCTGTACAAATATAGAACATTTTATTGCATCAGTTTTCATGTGGTTAGGTACTAAATCTCATGATTTGGTGCACAAATTTGTATGAGCTTGCAATTAGCAGCTTCATTGTATTGGATTGCAAATCGCACAATCATTTTCTATATTTGTATATCCACTGATCCCTCCCACTCAGGGAACATAAATAAAACATACTGCTATTATAAAGATTAAAAACAATGCTAAACATACCAAAATAATAAAATATAAAAAAGAAAATGTCATGCATAGCGTACAAGTGGGATTTTAATTTTGAGTCTAAAGATCTAAATAATTTCCATTTGTGATAAAAAAAAAATATCCATATCATCTTCACGTATGTTAGGTGTGAAAGGATGTGGTGGGAACCTCATATGTGTGTTCAGTTGGTGTTTGACTCTGTTCAGTGAGAGGTCTGTGGAGTGTGCAACAGTGTTGCAGTGTGTCAGAGCAGAGTAAGACAGGCAGTGGCTGATGCAATAGCTGTGTGTCTGTGCAGATTAAGGCAGAGAGGCTCCGTGGAGAAACTACAACTACCATGAGCTCCTGGGCAGTCACCTGATGTGAAGAACCAATCAGGAGGCTAGGATAACGGGAGCAGGAAAGGGAAGCGTGGGGGAGAGACCACGCTAGTCAGAGGAGATCTGGACGGAGCTGAAAGAGGTACTGCACCGACACACTTTATTCGAGCAAATACCCAGTATGTACCTGGCAGATACCTGGAATGCGCCGCTCCTCACCTCTGACAAGCCCCGTTGTGTTTGCCTTCCCAGCCTGGGTTCATGCCTGGCTGACGGGCGGCTGATCTGTTAAATGATAATGATTAGGATTTAATAGGCTGCAATGCTTCGCGTGTCTACCAGATGGCATAAATTCATGAATTGTAATGCAGTATATATATATATACTGTGCAGTATTGCAGCCAGCGGGAATAAAATGCTTCAATCCCTGCCTGGAAAATACCTCAATGCACTCGGGCAGAAAACAGTCACAAACCTCAATACACCCGGGTATACCCGAATTCGTGGGACTAGCCGAGCTCGAATAAAGTGTGTCGCCAGTGTAGTGTGAGTGCAGGGGGTCCGTGACCCGCCTGCATAGGCTAGCTATCCCCTCAAGCCCATAGGAGCATCCCCTGAGTCACAGTAGTCTGCTGTACTGCTGGGACACCCTGTAGTGGAAGTGATTGTCACCCTACTATACATTAGTTAGGGACAAAGCACAGAGTTGCAGCCGGTTGCAGTCATCTGGGACCAGACGGCTGGACACCGCGACATCTGGAGGTCAAGGATCGGAGGCATCGGATCCTTTGTGCAGAGGTACCGGTCACCGCCGTGACCGGAAGGTATATTGTAACAACAAGTGCACCAACATCGGTCATCAGGCGCTGATCCCGCCTTAGGCTAAACTCTTTAGGGACACTAGCGAATGGCTAGAGGACTGAGCCTATACCACGTAATACAATACAAGGACAATACTCTATAAGAGCGTGGCTGAGCCACTATTGTACAGGACAATATTCCCTAGAGGTGTGGCCGAGCCACTATAGTATAAAGACCGTAGCAGTTATAACGATGTTAGGTATTGCTGCCAAGACAAGCATTATAGTATAAGAATATGTTATGTGTGATGTTATATAGAGTATAAGGTATGATTGCATAGTAAAACTTGGTTGCACGCACTGTGGTGGTATGTTTCTTGCCCAGGGGAATCTTGCATAATGGGGATCTTGGGTAAGTGGAGGCGCTGCGCTAGAATAGTTCCCCCAGGCTCCCAGCTAGCGGAGGCGCAGATCTTTTGGGAGGCATCAGAAAAAGGGCTAGAGGTGGTACTGTACATACTGTAATACAGAGGTACTCAACTCCAGTGCTTATGCTCCCCCCAACAAGTCAGGTTTTCAGGAAATCAGTGCTTCAGCACAGCTGGCTCAATCAGTCCCTGCTTCAGCACAGGTAACTCAATCAGTCTTTGACTAAGCCTCTGATTTAACCACCTGTGCTGACGCTGGTTTAGAAGGGTGCAGGTGGTCTGGACTGTGATCGCACCACGGTGCTCCAAAAAGCTGTTATCCAGCCTGCATAGTGAGTGACCACATGTTGCATGCCTATTTAAAGGCTACACATGTATAGTCCATGTATTGTTGGTCACTTTGGTTACTAAGTGGTCAGCATGGTTACTGATATAGCATTGTGGGTGTTGTTTCTATTTTAGGCCTTTTGGTGCTGTAGGGTCCATGATGCATTGCTGTGCATTGTATTGTGGTTCATTTGGCACCAAGTTTCAGCTCTTTTATGCTGGTGCCATACTGTGGGGGGAAAAGTGCAACAGTCACTTTTGCATAAGTCGAGTTCTTCATTAATCATGCCATATCAAATTAGTTTATTTCTATCACAATATCTTTGCTATAGTAGTGTAATGTAGAATCAGAAATTATATGTTTCTTTCATTACAAAATGTTAGCTATTTCTCTGAGTTAATAATGACCTTCCTGAACAATGCATTTGTATTGATGGGAAGTGGTAGTGCACCTAAAGTTGTCTTAATAGATGCAGCAGTTGCTTAGCTTAAAGAAAATGTAGAGTATTACAGAAGCTGCCGATTGATTTGTTCTCCCGTGATAAATCGGCATGATCCTGCTTCCCCTGGTTCAAACTAAGGCCGCTTATTCAAAAGAGGATGTGCTGTGCCTTTGTAAATGGTTGCTATAGCAACCAAAGGAAGGTTAACACATGACAACTCGTTAAAAAGGGCATAAAAAGTGGGGTAGAAAATAAAAAAAAAAAAAGTATTATCGAATACTACACAACTTTATTTTATTAAAAAAACACATAGGATTTTTAATGTATTCCTTCTTTAAAAGGTTGTTAAAAATACTTACCACAACCACAAACAACATAGATGTGCAATGTTGGAGGTGGTTTTATCACTGCTGTGTAATAAATCTGGTCAAGATATCAATAATGAGGTCATTGCCATGTTGTACAGTATAATTTGGTATAAAAACCACTATTTGCAGTCAAAATGCTTGAATAACAGTATCAACAATGTCTTTGTTAGGTTTAGTAACTTGTATAGAGAAAAAAATGCCTCATATGTAGCACTTACTGCCATTTGTGATCATAATTACTAGGCAGTGCTATGTCATAAGACACTTTCTGTCACCGGAAAACATTACTTTTAGATGTCTTGAAACACCAGAATATGTCTTATGGCAGGGCACAGGTTAGTAATAATGACTCTTAAAGTCTTCTTCCTCCCTCCCCTCTGTGTTTCATAAATTAGGGTCCCAGAAATGGATTAAGGTGGCTGCCAGGAATTACTATAGATCATAGGAATGAAATAAAAAAAAATTAAAAATCAATCTCTCTTTCATCTGTAGGAAAATAAAGAAAGGCTTGTGCTTGTGGAACTTAGTTGTAAATGGGCTTTAGAGGAAATGCTGCTTAAAGTCTTTCACTTTGCGCCTTGGTATAACAAATAGTAAAAAATAATAGGGCTTGATGTGAACTGTTTGATTTTTACTGTATTTGTTTCAGTGTTTCCTCATGTCAGAGGCCTCTTCTTGAGCAAACTGTGTGTTTTCCACTGTTTATTGCCAGACACAAAAGCAAGACTTGAAAGATGCATTCAATCTGATAAAACATCCGTTTATAAATTCTCTCCATTTCAGAATCAATCAATGTTCTTTTTTTTGTTTCCATTTTAACATCCATACAGAATATTAATTGAATGTTTGTCATAGGGAAAGAACGAAAAATGTAATAATGGCAGCAAATGTATAAATTGTCTTCCACAGAAAATAAATGATATGTGTTTTTCCCTCATATCTTCCTTAGAAGTTTTTTCCTAAACCCACATTTATTTATTTATACAATGGTTTACCAGTAAGTAATACATTGAGTGTTACCTCTCGTTTTCAAGTATGTCCTGGGCATAGAGTTAAGATGACAAACAAATGTGGTTACAAATACAGTTTAAATACGTGAACAGGATATACATTATATACAAGACATAGCATGCACAGTTAGAGATAATATATATTATAGGTGTATGTAACAGTTACAGACCAGACTAAAATGTGAGACAACTTTAGTTTTGAAAGAACATAGACTGATGGTGGCTGTGAGAGTCTTTGGTAGATTGTTCCAGTTTTGGGGTGCACGGCCGGATACTTTGCTGAATCTTGGAACCATGAACAGTATTTTGGAGTCAGATCTCACATTACTTGTATAACAGGGTCCCCCCTGGGTTCTCCTTCATCCCTTTACCTGCCGCTGCAGCTGCGACCGACAGCGGAGGATGGGGAGAGTACGGGGAGGGCTGCGGGTGAGCGCTCGGCAGTTGCGACATGATCGAGTCGCCAGCGGCACCCTTTGCAGGGTGCTGCCGTCTTCCATGTGGCCGAGTATGCGCAGTGCTGTTCGCGCATGCGCAGTGAGTCTCCATAGCTGGCGGCCACTACAAGAAGGCAGACGCATGCGCAGTACGAGGTGGCCATTAGGGGATTAGGTTCCGCGGGACTACAATCCCCAGCAGCCACTGGGGCTGCAACATCACATGGGCCAGCAGAGACAATAGGATGCCCAGATTGCACTTCGAGGAAGTAGATACATTTGGCGCGTCTGCACCACGCTAGTTAGTCTGAGCTGGGACAGCAGAAGGGTAGGGTGTGCATGTGCAGAGTGTCTGTGACCCCTGCACTAGACCAGAGACCCCATTAGGCCCCAGCTAGGCCCTGACTCACCTCAGCTTGTGGTTGCTGCAGGGACAAGCACATCAGTTAGGGACACTGCCCCTGTAGTACCAGTGTGAGGGACACAGCCAGGACGCGGCTGCATCCTGGCCTACGGTGGTCTGGTACCGGACCATCTGCTGCTATCAGAGACTCTCTTCAGTGTGGGACCCTCCAGCTGGATACCAACCAAAGCAGAGGCGGACTCGTCGCTGACCACAACCATCGCTAGATCAGTGGATCCTATCATTGGCTGTGGCATTACCAGGTGTGGGATCACCCGGCAGTTACCTCACCTCACCAAGTGCACCAACTATACACCTTCAGTTCTAGTGGGGCAGCGCTGTCTCACACTTTGGGGTGGGTTGACTTTGTGGACACCAGGGTGGTTTGGTGCCCAAGGGCCCCTCAATACTTGGGGACTGTGTAGACTGTGTATCAGGTGCGGACAGTGTGTTGGAGGTTACGGTCGTGCGTGGCCTAGTTGGTGGGACTTGAAACAAAGAAATGTGTTTAATAGCGCTAATGCTGTTATAAAATATAAGTGTACCTAACACACCTGTGGTAAATGACCTAGTGACTTATAAACAGTGCTTGACAAATCACCCAAAAATCTACTCGCCCCCAACCCCGCCCCTAGTCCCGCCCCCAACCCTAGTCCCGTCCCCAACCCCGCTTTAAAATAAAATATATAAATAAAATACATTTAATAAATTCCTAGTCAGAACAACATTCGTTTTTGACTTAAATGTATTTATTGTATTACATTATACTACAATTAGTCCTTGTTACGTGTGTGTGTGTGTGTAAATGTCGGATCTAGAAATAAAAGCCAGATGTGAATGACTAGTTTCCTGAACCCCTTAACCAGTGTCTGGACGTCCCCGCTTCACAATATCTAAATCAGCAATCCCGCCTGGGATCTTACCTGATCTGCAGTCCCTCCATGTCCAGGTACCCACATTCCCGCAATGTTATACATTGGAGGGGAGGTGTTCCCTACCTGTCTTCTGGGTTAGGGGGGGTTCTGATATCTTCCGTGTGAAGCTTGGGTCAGATCTGGAAGAAAGCAGTATAGGTTATTTCGGTGTACTATAGGGCAGTTAAGATATATAGGGTAAATAAGAGATCCAGATCCAGAGTGTGAGACAGACATAGAGTGTGGGTGAGAGACACAGAGAGAGGGTGAGAGAGAGAGGGTGAGAGAGAGAGGATGAGAGAGAGAGGATGAGAGAGAGGATGAGCGAGAGAGGATGAGAGAGAGAGGGTGAGAGAGAGAGGGTGAGAGAGGCGAGAGACAGAGAGAGAGGGCGAGAGGCAGAGAGAGAGGGGGAGAGGCAGAGAGAGAGGGCGAGAGGCAGAGAGAGAGGGCGAGAGGCAGAGAGAAGGTGAGAGGTAGAAGGTGAGAGTTAGAAGGTGAGAGGCAGAGGGTGAGAGGCAGAGGGTGAGAGGCAGAGGGTGAGAGGCAGAGGGTGAGAGGCCGAGGGTGAGAGGCAGAGGGTGAGAGGCAGAGGGTGAGAGGCAGAGGGTGAGAGGCAGAGGGTGAAAGACAGGGTGAGAGACAGAGGGTGAGAGACAGAGGGTGAGAGACAGAGGGTGAGAGACAGGGGGCGAGAGACAGAGGTCGAGAGACAGAGGGAGAGAGGCAGAGAGAGAAGGTGAGAGGTAGAAGGTGAGAGGTAGAAGGTGAGAGGCAGAGGATGAGAGACAGAGGGTGAAAGACTGGGGGGGTGATTGGGTGGGTGGGGTGACGGGGTGATTGGGTGGGAGGATGGGGTGATTGGGTTGGAGGACGGGGTGATTGGGTGGGGTGATGGGGTGACTGGGTGATTGGGTAGAGTGATTGGGTGATTGGGTGGGGTGACGGGGTGATTGGGTAATTGCGTGGGGTGACAGAATGATTGGGTGATTGGGTAGGGTGACGGGGTGATTGGGGGATTAGGTGGGATGACGGGGTGATTGGGTGGGGGGGGGGGGTGATTGGGTGGGGGGGTGACTGATGGGGTGACGAGATTGGGTGGTGGGGTGACAGTTCTGGTTTCCTATGCACACACACACATTCTCCCATGCACACACACACGGGACAGGGGGAAGGAGAGAGGAAAGGCCGCGCGACCGAGCACTACCACCACTGCCCCGCTCGCCCCCCCGCGGGCAGCCACGGGACTGGGGGGATGCGGAGACCAAGGGGTTAAGGGGGGAACACCCCCGTTACCATATCCCGCCCTGCACGGGAAGCCAGGATCAGGGAGAGAAGGGGGGAACATCCCCGCTTCCATCTTCCGCCCTGCACGGGAAGCCGGGACTAGGGAGAGAAGGGGAGAACACCCCCGCTTCCATCTTCCGCCATGCGCGGGCATCTGGGGGGAAGCGGGGACCAGGGGTGAAGCGGGGAATAAGGGGAACACCTCCACCCCGCGTGGGAAGCCAGGGTAAGCGGGGACCGGGGAGAGAAGGGGGAACATCCCTGCTTCCATCTCCCGCCACGCAGTGGCAGCCGGGGAGAGAAGGGGGGACCGGGGAGAGAAGGGGGGAACACCCCCGCTACCACAAGTCAGCCACGGGGACCGGGGGCTGGAGATGGGGGACCGTAGGAGATGGAGTAGCAGCAGGAGGAGGAGGAGGAGTATCAGCAGCAGCAGCAGCAGCAGCAGCAGCATTCCCATTACTTATCCCTGCAGAGAAGGAAGGGCTCCATTCCATGTCAGGTTACTTTTTAGGCCCATATAAACTGTGTCAGAACAGCTAGTCTGCCTGCAGCACATATCCAAGTGGCACATTATAAGTGGCAGGACAACTGAACAACTCTACTGAACAACTGAAGTTTAAAAGGAAGTTCAAAAGAAGTGAAGAAGAAGTGAACACCACAACTGGACCTGATTCCTGCATTTGAACTACGCTGGAAAGGAGGAAATCATCTATACCAGTCTGCATCATTACTGCTGTGATGCTGCCTCTACCATTTATATTTGCTGTGACTTCACTTCTTCTCAAATTATGCACTTCTTTTTACCAGCCTCAGTATGTCTCTAACTCTACTCATATATCTCCATCTCTCCTTCCTTCACCACTTCTCAGTTCACATGAACTCCTTTCTTACCTGCGTCCTCTGACACCACACAGCTATATCCCCTGCACTAAAAAACACCCCTACAAATCGTCCTCACACATTCTCTTTCTATCCATGCTTCTCCTCCTTGCTTCTGGGGATATCTCTCCCAATCCTGGTCCATGCCTTATTCATACATGCGCTCATCCTTGCCTGCCAAATGCAACCTCTACTCCTTCTGGTGTCAACCCTTCCAACCTCATACCCATTCCCTGCCTCCCTCCCTCCTCTCTCCCTTTCTCCTGTGCCCTTTGGAATGCTCGCTCCCTTTCTAACAAGTTCCTCTCTGTGCATGACTTTTTTCTCTCTCACTCTGCTCCTATTTGCTATATCTGAGACCTGGCTCACTCAGTCTGACACTGCTCTGGAAGCTGCCCTCTCCTATGGTGGCCTTTCCTTCTCCCACACTCCCAGCACTGATGGCAGGGGTGGAGGCGTGGGGCTCCTGCTCTCCTCTCTCTGCCGTTACCGAACCCTTCCTATTCCTCAATCTCTTGCTTTTCCCTCCTTTGAGGCGCACACTGTCCAGATCTTCTCTCCTCTCCCTGTCCATGTGGCGGTCATCTATTGCCAACCTACCTTTACTCATCCCCCTTCTGCCTTTCTCTCTCACTTTGAATCCTGGCTCTCTTTCTTTCTCTCCTCAGACGCCCCTGTTCTTCTCCTTGGGGACTTCAATTGCCACATTGATGACCCCTCTCTCCCTTGGGCTTCCCACTTTCTTTCTCTAACCTCTTCTTTTGGCCTTCAACAGTGGACTGCAGCCAGCACCCACAAGGATGGCCACTACTTAGACCTGGTTTTTACTAAAAACTTCTCTCTCTCCGATTTCTCCATTTCCCCTTTTCCTCTCTCTGACCATCATCTCATCTCATTCTCCCTATCTCGCTTCTCCCCTTCTCCACCTCCATCTACCCACCGGTTCTGCAGAAACCTGCGCTCTATTCACTTACCTGACTTTGAGTCCACTTTAAGCTCCTCCCTCTCTCAGCTCTGCTACAGATCCTGACAACCTGGTCAGGAACTACAACTCTGTCTTGTCCTCGTCTCTTGATCTACATGCCCCGCTTTCTCTCTGCCACACTCGCCCTTCTAACCCTAGACCCTGGCTAAATTCCCACACGCGCATGCTGCGTTCCTCCACTACAAATTTATGCTATCCAGTTTCAACTCTGCCCTCTCGCAAGCTAAACAAGCCTACTTTTCTTCACTAATCAACATGCACAAGTCTAACCCACGCCGACTGTTCTCTGTCTTTGATACTCTACTCAAACCACCCTCAGCTGCCTCTCCTTCCTCTATCTCCGCTCAGGACTTTGCTGACTATTTTAAGGAAAAGGTGGAATCCATACGGCAGAACATCCCCTCTGTTTCTTCCTCCCATCCTACACCTCTTCCTAACTCTCCTCCTGCCTTCCTTGACTCTTTTTCCACTGTCTCAGAGGAGGATGTGTCGCTGTTGATCGCCTCTTCTCCCTCTACCACTTGCCCTCTTGACCCCATTCCCTCCCATCTCCTAAAACCTCTAGCTCCTACTATAATCCCTATGCTCACACACATTTGTAACTCCTCCCTCTGCTCTGGAACCTTTCCATCCTCCTTCAAACATGCAACAGTCATACCATTACTCAAAAACAGCAAGCTTGACCCTACCTGTCTTTCTAACTATCGACCTGTCTCCCTCCTGCCTTTTGCCTCTAAACTCCTTGAACATATTGTATTCTCTCGCTTGCTCCATTTTCTCAACACCTATTCTCTCCTAGATCCTCTACAATCTGGCTTCCGCACTGCTCACTCCACCGAAACAGCCCTCACTAAAAGAACTGACGACCTCCATGCTGCCAAAGACAGAGGTCATTACACTCTGTTCATATTACTCGACCTCTCTGAAGCATTTGACACAGTGGACCACCCTCTTCTCCTCCACATTCTCCATACTCTAGGTATTCGGAACAAAGCTCTATCCTGGATCTCATCCTACCTCTCCCATCGTACTTTTAGTGTCTCTTCTGCTAACACCTCCTCCTCTATTGATCTCTCTGTGGGGGTACCCCAGGGCTCTGTCCTGGGACCTCTTCTCTTTTCTCTGTACACACTCTCTCTAGGTGACCTAATAACATCTTTTGGGTTTAATTATCACCTCTATGCCGACGACACACAAATAAACTTTTCAACACCTGACCTTACACCTGCTGTACAAACCAAAGTTTCTGAATGTCTCTCTGCTACATCATCCTGGATGGCCCTCCGACGCCTTAAACTCAACATGGCTAAAACAGAGCTCCTCATACTTCCTCCCAAACCTGGCCCTACTACCTCCTTCCACATTACTGTTGGAACTACAATCATTCACCCAGTAGCCCAAGCACGCTGCCTAGGGGTCACACTCGACTCCTCTCTCACATTCGCCCCTCACATTCAAAACATTTCTAAAACTTGTCGCTTTTTCCTCCGCAATATAACAAAGATACACCCTTTCCTCTGTTGCTCGACTGCTAAAACTCTGACTCAGGCCCTCATTCTCTCCTGTCTTGATTACTGTAACCTCCTGCTGTCTGGCCTTCCTGCCTCTCACCTGTCTCCCCTACAATCTATCCTAAAGGCTGCTGCCAGAATCACTCTACTCTTTCCTAGATCTGTCTCAGCATCTCCCCTCATGTAATCCCTCTCCTGTCTTCAGATCAAATCCCGCATCTCACACTCCATTCTATTCCTCACTTTTAAAGCTTTATATTCTTCTGCCCCTCCTTACATCTCATCCCTAATTTCTCGTTATGCACCATCCAGACTCTTGCGTTCTTCTCAAGGATGTCTTCTTTCTACCCCCTTTGTATCTAAAGCCCTCTCCCGCCTTAAACCTTTTTCACTGACTGCCCCACACCTCTGGAATGCCCTTCCCCTCAGTACCCGACTAGCACCCTCTCTATCCACCTTTAAGACCCACCTTAAGACACACTTGCTTAAAGAAGCCTATGAATAGCACTGTGGATATTCTGAACACGATACATAAAGCTTGGCCCCCTGCAGACGCACTTACCAGAACTCCCTCCTACTGTCCTGTACGTTCTACCTACCTACCAATTAGACTGTAAGCTCCTCGGGGCAGGGACTCCTCTTCCGAAATGTTACTTTTATGTCTAAAGCACTTATTCCCATGATCTGTTATTTATATTATCTGTTATTTATTTGATTACCACGTGTATTACTACTGTGAAGCGCTATCTTCATACATTAATGGCGCTATATAAATAAAGACATACAATACAATACAATTCCGCGTCATATCCTATTGGCCAATCAGCTAGGGGGATTTAAAAAAAAAAAATTTTAGAGCAGGGGAAAAGTCACTGGCCACCAGCCAATTTCCGTTCGCACCTGGCGAGTGGGCGACCGGGTTTGTCGAGCACTGCTTATAACTATAAGGAAGGCTGCCTGGAATAATCTTGGAAACCTGTTGTCCTTCAGATGTATCTCGCAGGTGACATCACAATATGAAAAAGATAAAAAGACAACCAATCATAGCGTATACCAGATGAACTGCACTTTATTCCCATTTATTTAGGCGCCGGATTATTTGTTAGTACTAGTTGGTGGGACTGGTACTATTGTTATTTTATATGGTAACAGAACAAGGTTCTGTAATCAGTGCTTCTAGAGCATGTTTTGCATGTAAAAAATCAGTGTCATTACTGATATTAAAGTCTGAGAAGATGTGCTTGCTTGAAGAGGAAATCCTCATAACAGTGTAGTGTGTGGGGGTTAATAACCAATCACAGGAGTGTTGCTCACCATAGAGGGAGATATAAACATATAATGTCCTGGTAGAAAAGACCAGTGATTACTGCGTATATATAAACAGCGTCATCCAGTGATCCTCCTATGCTGGGCTATCTCCCTGGAGCATGTTGATAATCCTGTAGTGTGTGGTAAGGTGTTGTCAGGAATCAGGGCACAAGCCGCCCTCGGCGCTGCCCTTCCTTACCTGTACCGCTGGCTGCGGTCTCCTCCGCCCCTTCTCGGCACCACGGCACGTTCCTCCTCCCCCCGCGGCTCTCACGCACGCCTGCCGACGCTGGATGCGCGCCTGCTCCTCTTACAGGGCGTGCGCCTCTCAACTTAATTTATGCGCTGCACCGGCCATGTAACTCCGCCCCCGGCCATTTCAGCTCTCAGGCTTACGTCCTCCTACCATACACCTGCAGCAACAAGGTCATTAACCCCTGCCCTATCACAAAGGGCTCCTGGGCGCGCCTCTGCTCTGCCCCTTTCTCCCATTGGCTCTCCTCACTTTATCACTAAAAACAAATGCTAGATGGCTCTCTACTAAACCCAATGAAACAGTGATGTGAATAAATCAATAAAACTGTGAAGTGATTAAATAAATCAATTAAAACAATAAAGTGAATAAATAAATCAAATAGTGATAAACATTCAGTGAGTGTAAATCGTGAATACAAAGGTAAAAACCACTTATCACTCGACCCTGCAGAAAAGACTGTTTAAAAAGTCTGAAGGTGCACTGTTGATCGTATTCCAGGGGAGCGTCGCGGATACCCAAAAAAGAAAAAATATATATAGTGTGATACAGTAACAAAGTGTCGATAAAAATATAAGGGGTTGCCAAATCACTACTCACAAACGAAGTAGATTTTAAAGCATTGAATCTGTCTGAAACCGTGAAACATCCCAGTCAGGTGCGGTATAAACGGACAGCAATCTCATGAAAAGGAGAAAATAGCCATGGTGCAGATAGAATAACAAAGTTTTATAAATAAAGGTCACAAATGGAGGCTTACATAGATCGTAAAAGTAAAGGCAGTATACAGCTGGGTCTTTAGTGTGTCGCAATCTCTCACCGCTTGGTACACACTGCTCTCAGCTCTCTCGTGCGTCTGGACACCGTGACGTCACTTCCGGATTGTGTCGTCACAGCTCGCCGGAACGGAAGACACCACCAAGACTCCCTCTGCTTCTCTTCCTCCTGTAAGATGGCTAACGAGCCAGACTCTACGCGTTTCGACGTAATGATTATCCAGTGATAACTCCGGAGGGGGCACTTCCTGCCTGCCTTCACTTTATCACCCCTGTGATTCCTCTCCAACCTCGCTCTGCATAGTTCGTCTGCCTAGTGCTGTGTCAGGAAGCAGGGCTCACGCAACACCTCCTTACCTGCCTAGGAGGTCGTTGCTGCCGCCCCTCTCTCCCCGCTGACGTGCCCTCGGCGTGGGACTAGGCGATCTCGCCCGATGCCGGTTCTTGTGTCTGCCATCTTGTCGGGGTGCGCGCAGGAGGATCTTACACAGCGCGTTCTAGCCACGCCCCCCCTGTACAGCTGCAGCCCTGCTCCTGCTCTCACACTCCACAGCTGATCACAGGCAAGGATCACAGCCTGCACCAGTCACAAGGCGCTCCACGGCACACCCTCGCTCTGCCTCCTTCCTGATTGGTCACTCCACATATATTACCCCTGTTCTCCCTGGGAATCATTGCTCTGCATAGCTTCTGCTAGTTGGGCTAGTATTCGTGTGTGCTCTTGTTCTTCGTATTCTTCAGGTTTGACCCGGCTTGGCTTTCTACTTCTCCTCTGGCTCTGGACCACGGCTTACTCCTCATGATGTAGTCTCTCTCCGCCCTTCGATCTCGGCTCGCTCCTCTATCTTCTGGACCTCTGGCACCCTCGACCCCCGACTACGGCAATCACCACGATACTTCTATCTCCTGACACGGCAAGTACCTTTGGTTCCCTTACTAAAGACTCCTGGCCTGGCAACAACTACCACACTCTGGACACGCCCCTCTGCTGCAGGTGCGTGGTATTATACTTTCCACCTCTGTCTTGGGACGGGTCTAGTCTGCGGGCAGCACTACACTGGCGACACACTTTATTCGAGCTTGGCTAGTTCCACGAATTCGGGTATACCCGGGTGTATTGAGGTTTGTGACTGTTTTCTGCCCGAGTGCATTGAGGTATTTTCCAAGCAGGGATTGAAGCATTTTATTTCCGCTGGCTGCAATACTGCACAGTATATATACATATACTGCATTACAATTCATGAATTTATGCCATCTGGTAGACACGCGAAGCATTGCAGCCTATTAAATCCTAATCATTATCATTTAACAGATCAGCCGCCCGTCAGCCAGGCATGAACCCAGGCTGGGAAGGCAAATGCAACGGGGCTTGTCAGAGGTGAGGAGCGGCGCATTCCAGGTATCTGCCAGGTACATACTGGGTATTTGCTCGAATAAAGTGTGTCGGTGCAGTACCATGACATGCTTTTACATGCTGTGCCTAGCTCTATCTCTGTTTCAGCTTAGTTACCGAACCGGCTTGTCTTCTACCCTCTCTGGCTCTACGACCCCGGCTTTCCTTCGGCCACGCTTACCTCTCGGACCCCCTCAGACTCGGCACCTGAACATCTACTAACTGGATCTCTGTTACCCTCAACCTCTGGCTTCGGACCCTACTACGGCACCTTCTCTACGCCCGGATCTGGCAAGTACACTACCTACCCTGGTACCCCTTGCCTTGACCACGCTACCAAATCCACACTCCGGGCACGCTCTCACTACTGCGGGTGCGTGGTTACTCACTTTCCACCTCAGTATTGGGGGTTAGTCTGGTCTTCAGGCAGAACAGCGTGACAGGTGTCCTCCCATATTCACAATCAGTATGTGAGATATATATAAAGTTACTCACAGTCTGTTGATATTCTTATTCTCTTTGGCGTGCTTCACATAATGATTGAGGAAATGCAGGTGTGGAGAAAAAACGGAGCACAGCAACGGCACAAAGGTGAAGGGGCTACAGGAGTAAAGCTAAAAGCATCTTTAATAAATTGGTAGCAGCATGTCCAAAAAACTCTTACGCGTTTCACGCTAAGATTAGCGCTTCATCAGAGAGAATATAACAACACTGTGTGCATCCATTTTTGTAGTCCCTTCTCCCGCCCCCAGCATGATGTAACGGCACTTGCCGTGAGTTGATTGGCCGCTCGGGTGACGATCTGTGGCCAATCAGCATTTACAGGCATAAACTACGGGCAGGGAGAAGGAACAAAACAGAAATGTTAGCAAAATACAGACAGCACCTTATTAAAGGTGTATGCGCACATATTTATTAGAAAAGGTGAATAAACCGCTCATCCGTATATGGTATTTGGTGCTTGAATGCAATCTATAACAGGTGCTTTAAGGGGAAAAAAGTTTATATTACAGAGTAGATCCCAGAAGGATCAGAAAAGGCTCCCTCATACGAACTACCATAATATATAGTGTCCCGAACAAACACAACTTACGGCGAAACCACTCAGACACAGAACTATATACATACACTTATCTCTCATCTATCCTGTCCCTTCAGGGTTACACACAGTATATATGATGTACTGTACCCTTGGATAGAGGTTACCTGTATATTTACCAACCCATCAATACAGCCATAGAGACTACATCTCTGTTAATACTCCATCTGCCATTTAGGTTTGAAGGAGCATACTTACCTGCTTGTCCACCAACAGTTAAAATCGCTATTTAGACGTTTGTGGTGAACCTACTATAGCGATACACTGCTAACTCACCCAACCACTTCAATACGGGGTATTTTTAATGTTTGAATGTTTTATATGTGTTTTTAATCCTGATCAAGTACAATTAATTAATAAAATTTTATTATTTTTCCTGAGCTAATCCGGTCGAGAAGGGCCACACTTTGTCCTATCTAAAGGTATTGATACCGATAGACTATTGTAAGTCTCACCATTGTGTACTAACATTGAGTGCTTATCGTATGAGGGAGCCTTTTCTGATCCTTCTGGGATCTACTCTGTAATATGTATGCGCACATAATAAGACATGAAAAATCATTAAAACAAGGTATAACACACACAAAGTTACACAATGGAGCCATCTACAATATCCAGACTCATATATATCAATGACCTAGGTAGTAAAGGTATAGGTCAGTAAAACGATCCAGTGTGCAGTAGCATGTATAAAAATTGCACAGGAGTTGCACATCAATGCTCAGACTAAAAAACAGAGCAACAGGATATTTTAAATAAACAAATATTGGTGACCACTTATACATGTAAGCATAATGTCACAGGCAACTGGTTAAAGGAGGAAAGGGAAATGTGGAGGGGGGAGTGTGGGGAGGGAAGGGAAAGGGTAGGGGGGAACGGGGAGGTGATTTAAAAACGATTAAATGTAAATATACGAATTACTGCACCGACACACTTTATTCGAGCAAATGCCCAGTTTGTACCTGGCAGATACCTGGAATGCGCCGCTCCTCACCTCTGACAAGCCCCGTTGTGTTTGCCTTCCCAGCCTGGGTTCATGCCTGGCTGACGGGCGGCTGATCTGTTAAATGATAATGATTAGGATTTAATAGGCTGCAATGCTTCGCGTGTCTACCAGATGGCATAAATTCATGAATTGCAATGCAGTATATATATATATATACTGTGCAGTATTGCAGCCAGTGGGAATAAAATGCTTCAATCCCTGCCTAGAAAATACCTCAATGCACTCGGGCAGAAAACAGTCACAAACCTCAATACACCCGGGTATACCCGAATTCGTGGGACTAGCCGAGCTCGAATAAAGTGTGTCGCCAGTGTATACTCAAAATTACGTACACTTATGACCTGCAATACCAGCTACGTTGTTTACATATTGAGATGTGCATGTTTCCTTTGAGAAAGTGACGTCCCCACGTCACAAAATGCGTTAGGGGGGAGGAGCTTTGAGGATCTATCGTCAGAGGAACTCATAGAGACTCAAACTGCGCATTGTGTGACGCCAGCTGAGCGTGCGCCAGAACACAGCCCAGCAAGTGGGGAACACACGTGTGACGGACCGGCAGGAGGAAGGAGGTGAAAACATCCATCACAACCCGGGGAGTCAAGGGATTCCTTATGCAAGCTGCGGACGGCATCCTAATAACATTTTAAACTGCATGTTATCACGTGAGTGCATGTAAGTGTGTTTTAGGCTTCATTTAGCCACATTTTTAATAAAATCTGTGCAATCCTTGCTATTGTCCAATTTCACTCTCTCTCTGGGGCTCAACGTGATTTGAGAGAACATAGAACACTGGAGCCACAAGAGAGTGAGGAAGTACACAGGGGATTCATGTCATTAGTGGAGAAGAAGGGGACCAAGCACAGATTGTCTCAACTGTATTAAGCAAGAGAATTTCTTGTAAGTAAGCATTCAATAGTGTCTATAAGGGAACTTTCCAGTCTAGAAGTACTGCGCAATGGTGTGCCCTTTATATCATATTTAGGTGGATCATCAGTTGAAGCAGCGAAAATCTCCTTATACCATCATTTAAAGAATTGGACACTCTGGGGGAATCTCGGGACTGTTTTGTACTCTATGGACATAGTGATATTTTGAGCGCCAGGTATCCTTTTTTCCGTCATCCTAGTCCAATATGCAAGTTGAGGAGGTAACTTGCATTGAGGGAAGCCTTTGGCACAAGTGGTTTTTCATTTCAGCATTTTGTTGTTCACATATTGCACGTATACTTCACATTATAAGGTTAAGCGCTGTATAGTTAGGGTTTTTTAGTTAGCCTTGTATAGTATTCCTTGTACCTCCACCAGAAATATCCAGCTGATCTTCGACCAGTGACCTACATCAGCCGCAGCCTGACTCCCAGCGAGCAGAATTATCCAGTCCATAAGTTGGAATTCCTCACTCTCACATGGGCAATCGTGGACAAACTCCATGATTACCTGTATGGCGTCACCATTGAGGTACGGATGGATAATAATCTGTTAATGTATATACTAACGTCTGCCAAGCTAGACGCCACCGGCCACAGATGGCTGCCGGCCCTTTCTCACTACCGGTTTACACTGAAATATAAACCCGGGCCCCTGAATATTGGAGATGATGCTCTATCCCGAAGACCAGGACTGAGTACCACCACGGACGATGACCTCTTGGAGGAAATTCCTGGACCAGGGATGCAAGCTATGTGCAACACGGCAGCTATCCTGGAAGATAAAGTGGCCTTCTCAGAACTGAAGGTCGCAGATTCCATGGTATGCCAATCCAAAGCCACCCCTTCCGCCTACTGTGACCAAGAGGGGATGAACATCACTCCAGATAAGATCATTGCTTGGAAGGATATGGTACAATATCAAATACAGGATCCAGTGGCTGGCATCATCCGCCAGGCCGTCCAGAAATACAAGCCTGAGATTCTGAAACGTGCCCCCAGCGATATGGTCGCCATACTCATGCAAGAAGCGGACAAATTTGAAATTGATAATAGTCTACTCTATCGGGTGGTACAATACCATAACCACACGGATAGAAGACAACTGGTCCTGCATAGGAACCTGCAACATATTGTCCTGAAAGTACTTCATGACGAACATGGCCATCTCGGTGTGGAGCACCTCTGGCCATGAATGCGAGAGTCAGTAGAGTGACACTGCCACCAATGCTCACGATGCATCCAGCGCAAGACCCTCCCCACCAGAGCTGCACCAATGGCTCACTTGAAGAGTTTGGGTCCCATGGATCTAGTGTGCATAGATTTCTTGTGCATTGGACCAGACGCCCGCGGCATCAGTAACACGTTGGTCATCACAGACCATTATATGCGCTACACTCAAGCCTTCCCCACCAAAGACCAGAAGGCCATCACGGTGGCGAATATCTTGTGGGAGCGATACTTTGTGCATTATGGCCTACCCCACCGCTTATATTGAGACCAAGGCCGGGACTTTGAGAGTAAACTCATCAGGGAAATAATCAAACTCCTCAACATCATTAAGTCCCGGACGTTCCCGTACCATCGGGAGGGAGATGCTCTGCCAGAGCAATTTAACAGGACATTATTAGATATGCTCGGCACCCTGAAAGGCACTTAGAAAAACGAGTGGAGCAAGCATGTGTAAACACTGGTACATGCGTATAATTCTACCCGTCATGAATCCATGGGATTCTCCCCTTACTTCCTCATGTTCGAGCGAGAAGCCAGGCTGCCTGTGGATGTGCATCTGATGGTGTCAACAGACTGGATGCACAACGTGATGCACTTCCGGTACGTACAAAGGCTCCAGGAAAGCTTGCAACAGGCTTATCAGCTAGCCAAAAAGTCTTGTCCCCAGCTGAACGCCAACAATAAAAGGCGTTATGACCATAAGGTTAGACATCAGGAGATACGTCCTGGAGACGCCGTGCTCTTGCGTAACCTCGGAATACCCGGGAAGCATAAATTGGCCGACCGTTAGTGAGACGGAGTGTTAGAAGTTGAGTGACAGATACCAGGCCTCCCGGTCTACCGCATAAAAGACGCGGATTTCCAGGTAAGGGTCTGGCACCGGAATCATCTCCTACCTATCGCACAAGTGGGGGATGACGACACAAGTGGAGGATGTACAGATTCCCTAAAGCAACAGTATACATCCAGGGTATGAAGGGAGCAAGAAGTCAGGAACAACCCAAAAAACAAGAAAAATATGATGGTGCAGTAAAATCACATGTGGATGGAGGAACAAAACTTGGCTCATACAAATTGCCTACTTACAAGAAGTAAATTAAAATTCAGCATGAATCCGGGAAAAAGGCAAACAGGAACTCAGGAGGGCTCTCGCTCGATATGGAACTCATGAGGAAACACAACGGAAAGAACCCACTAGTGCAGACCAATATATACTTTATAACAATAAAAAGAAGCTCCAATATGTACTCACAATGTGTACAAATTAAGCAGGCACATAAGAATAAGGTAGAGCAGTGATTCTCACGCCAGAGAGGTGGTATCCAGGCCGTCTCTCTTCGGTACTCCCGCAACTGGATGGCATCGGTTGGCGTCTGATGTCACATCTGTCGGTAACTTTGCAACTTCCGGTTACTCGGGGGAAGAGACAGGTACACGGCAAAGCGTTCCCCTCGGTTCTGGATCGGAGCTCACTGCGCAGACTGTGAAGGCTCTACGCGTTTCGCTGATCTACTGTCAGATTCATCAGGAGCAATATCTTTTAAGGGCACCGCCATTTTCCATGTGGCCACGCATTCGCTGTGCATAGCCGGCGGCCATTACAAGAAGGAGCATGCATTCGCACTGTGAGGCAGCCATTAGGGGAATAGGTTTGGCGGGGACTACAACCCTCAACAGCCACTGGGGCTGCAACATCATATGGCCAGCAGAGCCAATAGGACACCCGGATGTGTTTTTTTTTTAAATAAATCAGTTCTGTACTATGAGAAAATACTTGTACAATTTAAAAAAAAAACAACAGCTCAGAATGACATTTTGTATGTATTATAATGTAACAATGATTTTTTGTTTCTATAGTAACCATTTACAAAGTAACATTCCCTTCCTCTTCTAAAACAGTCTCTGGCACAACCCGTTTTGAGCCCTGCCCTCTCTAGCAGTGCACTAATTGTATTTAGTGATTGCCTGGTCACATGATTTTCCCCACAGAACTTTTCATCTTTTGTCCTGTTCTGCTGCACTGACAGCCATTTTGTAAACCCCCGTGCCGAATCTTCGCCGATCGATCACAGGAGAACTTAGGTAATTACTTATCATTGTGTGGATTGTATTGATGCACATATTAAAGGGAAATAAAAAATACTTGTAACCCTTGTTCCCCCCCCCCCCCAGACACATATTCTATATCTAGAATGTGTGAGGGCTGGTTACATGTGCTCGAGTGGTGCATACCTGCCGGTAACAGGAGGGCCTGAGTTTCCCACGATGTTGTTGGGGAGAAAGGACCAGGCTTCTGGTGTAGTTGCCTCATTCTCTTAGTGGTAGTGCAGCGCCTCCATCCTCTATACCTTCCCAGGGTATGGGGTAGGACCCGTATAGAAGAAGTGACCATGGTCCCACGGTGGATGCTCCAGAATCACACAAAAGTCTTTAGTAAGATCAGCAATGTCTCTCTTTATTGTATCTAGATGACACACAGCAGCCTTGCAGCATACAGCCGCAACAACAACAGCAATAGCAGTAACAGTACACACAGAGATCCCAAGGTGTACAGCCTTTCTCCTCTCCTCTCCTTTCCTCCAAGAGGTACTCCACAGGATGGTCTGTGAGGGGCCTCAATACCCCAGGGCCCACCTCAGAGGGTCCCCTCTGGGCAGGGGCAGATCCTCCCCATCACCCCCTCATCAGGGTGAGAGGCATTGGTTCCACTGGAGCTCTGCTGGCTCGCTGACTATCATAGGCCAGAGTCCTCTCAGTATCTCTCCTGCTCCCAGGAGAGAGCTCGACCCACTCCGCTCTCTGCCAACTCCCAGGACAGACTCGGATGGACTTCCAAGTAGACTCCAGAGTAGACTAACTGTCACTTACAGGAATGGGCTGCTAAATAGTCTCAGCCCCACCCCTCATGATGTCAGCAGGACCACCCCTCTGTCTCATGTCTGCAGCAGAGTCAGGGGCCTGCATCTATCACTCAGGGCAGGGCTTTAAAGGGGGGGAAACCCCATGATTACTACTGGTGCCTGCCCTTAACAGGACTTACGTTAGTAGGAGAAAGATATGTACACTACCGACACACTTAATCCGAGCAGGGCTAGTTCCGCAAGCCGGGGGATGCCCCGGCTTGCTAGCCCCACTCCCTCGGCGTGCCGCGCGTCACCGATGCGCGGTCACGCGTCATCGGGTGCCAGCGCCCCCTGCACGCGTGTCCAGGGCTCCCCGAGGGAGCCCTGGTGTCCCGCGATGTGGGGGATGGCGGCAGGGGGTTCCGGGGGACCCGGCGGACCCGGCAGCGGGAGGGAGAGCGCCTCGATCGGAGGGCGCTCTTCCGCTGCTTCGGCGCGCGCCCGGCACCCTCCGGCGCGCGCCAGGTTACTGCTGCGGCCGAGAACGGGCAAATGCTCGAATAAACTCGGCCGCAGCAGTATAGCCTGTGCTATTTACAGGGGGCTACACTCTCCCTCTGGTGGGATCCAGTGGTCCCCACTTTGACCTAGCTCTAGCAGCACCATCCTGCGGCGAACAACCTGGGAAACAAACACGCATCTCATGCAGTTGAATAGATATAACATAGGCTTATATGAGGTAGTAATGTAACACACGATTACTCCCAACGAGGAGAACCCTAGTAATAATTGCTCGGATGCGGTTTCCGAATTTTCCTGCCATTTTGATCCATAACGGTCAGAAAGAAGGACTGGACCGACCCATGCTCCGGTCGATATATTACGCTGTGCATGTATATACAACGTCCTATACTCCAGATCCTGACCAGCTCACTTATACGGTCCTTGTTATGATAATCGGCTTTAACAAACTTGGTCATAAGGTACTCCTGAACGGCTTCTCGGAGCCAACTATCTCTGCTCTCCTCTATTTCCCTCATCATGGGCTCAGGCACATAAGGGTATTCATATCCATGTGACTGCCTATACCTAGCCACTATGGCTCTGTCGGCTCGGCTCAACTTAGTGAGCTTACGGTGACCCGCCTGCTTGGCAGTACCGAAAACTCTGGTTCTACAAGAGCAATCTCATCGTACAGTATACTGGGGCCTTTGGGCTGAATGAGCTTCTCTTCTATCTCCCGGTACCGGTGGTCTATCTCGTCCTCTACCTCCTGGGGAGTAAAGGCACCTGCCGCCAACCAATGGTCAACTATGTTGTTCTTAATGAGCAAGAACCGCGTACGGTCCATACCTTCATGGTACTCAGTTAACAGGGGTGCCCACCATTTGTCACGGTGCTCGTATTCTGTGGAATGACTAGTGTGCTCTACCTCGGACTCTGCTTGTGACGAGACACCGGACGTCCCCGCCTCTGTAGAGCGTGAGCAAGCTCTCCTCCCTTTGGCATTTATGTACCTGGTAGGGTTCATCTTGTGAACCACCGTACTGCCTGACCCAGCCTCTGCTGGAGTGTGGGACCCTCGGGCTCTCCATCTAGCTGTAGGAGAAAATGGCACAGGGTACGACACAGGTATCACACTGTCATAAGGTATTTCCCCATCAGACCCCTCATCGCTCAATTCCCAGTCCCACAAATCCCTGGAGTATTTAAGATACTTGCTCAGCTTATCCCGGCTAGGTCCCGGTGGCAACACTCGTGACGGGGCAGGGGCAGTGGCCGGGGTGATGGAGCTAGGGGTTGGGGCAGGGGCAACGTTCAAGTCATTGTCCAGCAAGCGGGTAATACCGCGACCAAGGGACGCTTTCTTGGGTGCTTTCTCCGCCATACTTCGCGCCTCTCTCGATGGGCCTCGGCTCTTCAGGGTGGCCATTGCAGTGGCCATGGCTACTCTCCGTGAGGAGAACAGCGCTCCCGGGCCTCTTTTTCCATCAGGCCCGGAAGTGACGTCATCACCAGTGCCCGCGGAATCTCCATCCGCTCCGTGGTCACGCACCGGAAGTGCGTCGAGGACCGGCATGGGCGTTGGCGGCATCCGGTTTGCAGACGGACAAGTAGGCCTCAAGTCTCTCCTTCTCATCCTCCGCGGTTGCTGCCTTCGTCTGGCAGGTGTAAGGGGGTGGTGGAGTCTCCTTACCGCTCCGCTGCTGTTTGGTGATCTTGGGATCCTCCGGGGTCGTCTCGGACGCCATCTCCGCC
This sequence comes from Ascaphus truei, assembly GCF_040206685.1. Classification (NCBI taxonomy): domain Eukaryota; kingdom Metazoa; phylum Chordata; class Amphibia; order Anura; family Ascaphidae; genus Ascaphus; species Ascaphus truei. The sequence continues at coordinate 139,642,536 of NC_134485.1, read as the reverse complement.
GCACTGGGAGTCACCACGGCTGTGGGACTTCTACGGGCCTCAGGCCGCACCAGCGCTCGCCGTTGGAAGGTGTCCGGACTCGTCTGCTTCTCTCAGTTACCGCTGGGGTGGTTCGCCGGTAGGCGCATCGCCACCGATGGTACGCCAACCTCTTCCTCCGAGGATATCACGATCGGATCCTCCGCAAAGGAGTCACCGGGTTCTTCTGCGATACAACCAGTGGGTATGGGTACGAAGCGGTCTCGCTCCGGTACCTCCACTGCGGTCGCGCTCTTCTCCGTCGACAGCTCGCTTGGTTCTGTAGCGGGCTGGGCCTTGGTTCTTCCCGCTTGGTGGCAACGGGGAACAAGGGCTGCCTTGTTTTTACTGTCCGCCACCTCCGTTAACGTTCCCAGAGAGGCACCCCGCTGGGTCTCGATCAAAGGCCATGGCTCGTTCGGCCACAGGTAAAACGTTCCACATTGAGGGCATCGTGCCTTGGTGCTTGGGACCGCTCCGGGTATCCCGCAGTGTACGCACAAACACCGGAGGTATTTGTGCTCCGCCACCTCCACTACAAGTAAGCCTCCTGGTAGCTGATAGATCGTGGTGCTTATCTCGGACATGGTTAGCACAGGGGTGGAACAGTTCAGTGTTTCAGATCCTTGCTCCTCAAATGCCAGACAGAAGTGAAGCTCTTCGCTCTCGCTTCCTGTCCCTCCCTTTGCTGATGAGGACGCTCCTGATTGGCTCTCCTTGTGCTCCTCCCTCTGGTGGAATCCAGAGGTGGGGCCCTCCTTCTTTCAGTGTGACGTGACCTGGTTTATTGACCAGTCACAGCACAGGTGGGTGGGCTTTCGGCTTTCGCGCCGCTCTGCTCCTCTTGCAGGGGATCTGGGTTTGGCGCCAAACCCCTGCACATTTCCCGCCACATCTCTCGTACAGTCTTTTTGCACGACTCACGTGCTCGCTCCAGGAGTGGCGGGAAACGCCATTTTACGTCGGCTGCTATCTGCTGGGCCATGGATGGCGCATTTGTCGCCATTTTGAGTTCTTCTTTGCTCCGCGGAGCACATGTAGAGACGGCCGCCATCTTCGATGCGCCCACTACATGTAATCGTACACTACTCTCAGTGTCTATGGTGTAACTCGAACCTAGACACTGACTGTACGCACAGACACTTTCTGCTTCTCTCTGCATGCTCAACTGGTACCCACTAATATGAGGTGGCATACCCCAGGCTAGGCAGAACTCCTTCTTGTGCACTTAACTCGATGACTTATCCGGCAAGTGCTCTGTGGGGGCGTTTTATGTGGGTGCTAGCTAGTGTATCGGGCATCTCCCTAGGTACGGGCGTCCCTCTTTTAGCCACGCATAGTGCGGGCCCTGGGCCATGGTCCCTGGACACGTTAGTAGGCTGCCCCCCCCGGTTGCCCCACACTATCTGCCTCAAGGGACTAGGACAGCTATAGCTATGCACCCATCTTACGCCCCCCGCTTAGGGCGCCCACGGCGTACTGTGCGGGAGCAGAGGTCGACGCTCCCCTGACTACCCCCGGTGTGCAATTGCGCCCTACTTCCTTCAGCACTTGACCGGAGAGTGCACATCACTCTTTCTGCTCTGCCTTGCTGTAAGCCTGGCCTGTTCTGGATCTCAGCAGCTCGCCTCCAAATGTAACCCTTGTCCCCTCCCCCCCCCCAGACACATATGCTATATCTAGGGTGTGTGAGGGCTGGTTACAAGTGCTCGAGTGGTGCATACCTGCCGGTAACAGGAGGGCCTGAGCTCCCCACGATGTTGTTGGGGAGAAAGGACCAGGCTTCTGGTGTAGTTGCCTCATTCTCTTAGTGGTAGTGCAGCGCCTCCATCCTCTATACCTTCCCAGGGTATGGGGTAGGACCCGTATAGAAGAAGTGACCATGGTCCCACGGTGGATGCTCCAGAATCACACAAAAGTCTTTAGTAAGATCAGCAATGTCTCTCTTTATTGTATCTAGATGACACACAGCAGCCATGCAGCATACAGCCGCAACAACAACAGCAATAGCAGTAACAGTACACACAGAGATCCCAAGGTGTACAGCCTTTCTCCTCTCCTCTCCTTTCCTCCAAGAGGTACTCCACAGGATGGTCTGTGAGGGGCCTCAATACCCCAGGGCCCACCTCAGAGGGTCCCCTCTGGGTGGGGGTAGAACCTCCCCATCACCCCCTCATCAGGATCACCCCCTCATCATCCACTGGAGCTCTGCTGGCTCGCTGACTATCATAGGCCAGAGTCCTCTCAGTATCTCTCCTGCTCCCAGGAGAAAGCTCGACCCACTCAGCTCTCTGCCAACTCCCAGGACAGACTCGGATGGACTCCCAAGTAGACTCCAGAGTAGACTAACTGTCACTTACAGGAATGGGCTGCTAAATAGTCTCAGCCCCACCCCTCATGATGTCAGCAGGACCACCCCTCTGTCTCATGCCTGCAGCAGAGTCAGGGGCCTGCATCTATCACTCAGGGCAGGGCTTGAAAGGGGGGGAAAACCCATGATTACTACTGGTGCCTGCCCTTAACTGGACTTACCTCAGTAGGAGAAAGATATGTATAGCCTGTGCTGTTTACAGGGGGCTACATACTAATAATATATATATTTTTTAAATGGTAGCTTAGACTGCTGCTTTTAAGTCACCCAGCTACAAAATGTGAAAATAATTGTACTATATTGACTGCCACCAGATAATCAAAACCAAACAAAATTGTGGCACAATTGAAGTAAAGAAAGTCTACCAAAATAATCATAGGAAAATAGTAATTTTCTCTACTAAATCTGGTGTTTTATATGTATCAGTTTTGTAGCCAGGAGACTTTGATACAGATCTAACAGGCTTCATTGGTCCCTTTTTGAAGGGTGTCATTCAGTAACGAGATACCATATGTTTTATTATCTGGGGGAACAAGGAAGCCTGCTATATCTATAAATATTCCCCATCCTTGTTTCAATGGATGTGTAAATGTGATGTATTTTTTATTCCAGTCTTATCCAATTTTTGCAACACAGAGACTTTAATAAATAGACCTGCATGCTATTTATAAACATGATAGAACAGCCATTCTCTCACCCCTCTAAACGTGTCCCTGTGCTTTCTATTATTTTATCATAACATATTTTAGTGCTTTCTCCACATGACTTATGACAGTGTTGTGTCCCTGCAAGCATACAACACAATGCCAGAAAAAAAGTTATTGAAACTGGTTTAATTTATTTAAAAAATATAGAAAACAGATGTGGCCCTCAGTGGCCATGGCAGATTTTAAACTACTGCAGCTTTTGATGCAGTGGAAAGAAAACAGTATGTCAACAAAAGCAAACACACTACTGAGACAAACACAATACTCTCACAAACAGAAATCTTCTTAATAAAGGAGCATTACAGATATAATGTGTCTTTATAAATCAGTTCTGTAGTATTAGATACTACTACATTTGTATTTCAGTTTACAAATTCTTTATGCAATTTTTAATTATTTTTCATGTACTGATCATCCTTTGGCTGTTATAGCAGGCTCTGGCACACCTATTTTTGATGCCTGGCCAGCAGTGCAAGAAATTGGCCGCATATGATCACAAACAGATCTCTTGTAGTGTGCCCAGCAAGAGACTGTCTATTGTTACAGGTTTTGGCTCAGACTCAATTTGTTACTCATAATAACCGACTATAAGGTTATATTGTAGTTATTGCGCTCCACTGACTCAATGATTCAAAGTAAGCAATTACAGGAACCCAGGGAGAATGATCTTCATTGATCGATCACAAGAGAATGGATCGATTGGCAGCGTAGGCTATTATTTTTCATTATAAGGTAATCAAATGCTGCATATATTAAAAAAAGAAATGTGCTGCAAGGAATGAAGTGCAAAACAAAAAGCAGTTCAAATCTGTGGTCCTACTTAGCTCATTGGGAACTTGAGTTTCTATGTTGAGTTCTTATGTTGTAAAAATTTTGATCTGGAACCTTCCGTACTGTTCCATAAAGTCTGTTATAATTTTGCAAACCAGAGTCCTGATCAATGCAACTTTGAAATTACTAATCTATTGTTTTCTCAAACAAAAGGTGTGTGTGTGTGTAAATGTTGTATATCTATTGATGTTTGTTATTATGATCTTCATAGTTAGCCTTAGATAGTCATAGTTAGGGGAAATACATCTCACAATCTGATTTGTTGAAGTAACATGACGGTAGTCATCTTGGTTTTGGTGTCTTCATCTTAAAGTGGGGAAGCACAGCCTTCCTGATTGACTGGCTTCCCTCCCTTTACATGACGTCACATCCTAAAAAAAACAAAAAACGTTTTGTCACATGGTACATCGTCCTATAGGATTGGAGATGTGTCATTTGACAGTAAATGTGATGTCACAGGCCGTATAAAAGGCCTTTCCCGTCTCATTTGCCCTCAAGAAGACCTCAGAGCAACATCTCCGCCCTTATAGGATTACAATGGCCTGTATAGATGAAGACCAAGAAGAAGAAGAAAGAAGAACCCTAATTGGATTACAATTAACAGATTATTATTAACATAATAATTGAAGTGAAACTTCTTTAGTAGCACCTAGTCAATTTTGATGGAACAAAACTCCTTCATGGAGATGAAAATGTGAAACGGAAATGACGTCACGCTCCTAACGGCCGCTGCTCCCCCCACACGCCTGCTGTCACATGCGGCGGCAGCGATAACCGCCGGCGCCGATCCTAATGGCCGCCTCTCCCCCCACCCGCACGCTGTCGCATGTGCGGCGCCACCGGCACCGCTCCTAATGGACGCCGCTCCTAACGGCCGCCACTCCCCCCACACGCCCGCTGACATGTACTAAATTGTGATGGTACAAACCAGCATCGTGGAGACGCAAAAGTAGAACGGATATGGAAATGACGTCCGCGCTGGCAGATGAAGCTGTCTGCCACACAGTTGCCTCCATGCCCACAGTCCATCTCAGCGCAGACATTAGAGGCGCCGTTTGCCATCATATACACATTCATGCTGCCAGCCGTCCTCCTCAATGCATGCGCAGAGGATCTGTCCATAGCCAGCGAGAGCCATCCCCCTCAACGCATGCGCTGAGGATCTGTCCATAGCCAGCGAGAGCCGTCCCCCTCAACGCATGCGCAGGAGAATACTAAGGCCGGTGCACAAGCAGAGGTCTCCGGTGTGCATGCACAGAGGCCTCTGGAGCTCGGCAGCGTGTCGCACATAGGCAGCAGCAGCACCAGAGGAGAATTGGACACAGAGCGCAGACCAGCCACCCACACCTACACCCAGTGTGTCACACACACACACAGTCACACACACACAACCTGTGTAACACACACACACACACACACACACACACACACACGCACTCGCAGGCACACATTGTCACATACACACACACACACACACTCTGTCACACGCATACGTCACACACACACTGTGACACACGCACGCACACAGAGTCACAAGCACACACACAGTCACACGCACACGCAGTCACACGCACACTCACACACGAGGAATTCACGCTTAGTGCAAATAGCAAATACAGGGGATGTGTGCCGAGCACGCACATTCTAAGTCAAATTTATTTGCGTTGTGTCAATGAAATTGTATTTTGAGTTTTAATTAAAACATCACCAACACAAATACAATTTCTGTGACAAAAGTCAAAGAAGTTTCACTTACTATGCGCGTGCACAGCACACACAGCTTTTTTTTAATGTAAATACATTGGGGCCGATTCACTAAGCTCCGTTAAGTGGCTTTAAGAGCGCAAAGTACCCTTTAAGCCCGATAAGGCTGCAGTGAGATTCACTAAGCAGTGATAACGGCGCTTAATCGGTCTTAAAAGGTATTTTTTTTGCCCTCGGTGCAAAATGCGCACGATCAGCCTTTTGCGCTGATTTTTGCCAGTACTACCGATTCACTAAGCAGCGCTAAGTGAATCAGCCTTAAAAAACGCGCCAAACAAACGCGCCAGCAAAAGGCAGGCGCAAAAGGAGCTGGACTTAGAAAAAATTTAATTGTTTACCTTTTTGCTGGCACACCATCCATACAACAGGCCCGCGCGGGGTGTCCGGGGGTCCCTGCGGTGGTTCCCGGGGGTCCCTGCGGCCGTCCGGAGGCGTTCAGGGGTCTCCGCGGCCGTCTGGGGGTGTCCGAGGGTCCCCGCGGGCCTGCGGTACCAATGGTGTGCCCCCAAAAATTAAACAATACTGTAAAAAAATACCCCCGTCCCCTAACACATACAATACATTAATGTGCAAAATTACTATTATCCACATATGGATAATAATGCATTTGCCCATTAAATATACATTAATCACATTAAATACATTTTCTACTCACCCTTGTCCGGCACCAACGATGAAGGACACCCGCATCTTCCTCCCCGTCCATACACTGGGGTGCTGAAAAATATACAAAATAAGAAAAAGAGCCAAACTAATGTCCCCTAACCCCTTAATGACCTTAGCGGTTATTAACCGCTACAGTCATTAAGGGGTTAAGCCACCCTGACCCGATACCCACCCTTCACCCATTTACTTCTACAGTTGCTTAATCATGTGTGTATATACACTGGCGACACGTTTTATTGAAGTGCGGTTCCGCAAGCCGGGAGATTTCCCGGCTTGCTAGTGGCATCCCCTTGGCGTGCCGCGCGTCACTGATGCGCGGTCACGCGTCATCGGGTGCCTGCGCCCCCTGCACACGCGTCCAGGGCTCCCCGAGGGAGCCCTGGTGTCCCGCGATGTGGGGGACGGCGGCAGGGGGTTCCGGGGGACCCGGCAGACCCGGCATCGGGAGGAAGAAAGCCCCCATCGGAGGGCGCTCCTCCGCTGCTTCGGCGCACGCCCGGCACCCTCCGGCACGCGCCAGGTTACTGCTGCGGCCGAGAACGGGCAAATGCTCGAATAAACTTGGCCTCAGCAGTATATATATATATATATATATATATATATATATATATAATATATATACTGTATATGCATGATTAACCAATATACAAATAAATACTGTACATGGCCAAATACAAATCTCTCCCAATATCAAACAGCACCAAGCTCAATCAATATCTAATAAATCCAAATATAAACACTCAATTTGACAATGTGTACATGATACAATTAATCTTTGCATTATATATACTATGTCAAACAAAACTCAAAATCAAATACACTAATCCAAACAAGATACAAATACAATAATTAAAGAAAAACAAAGCATCAACACAATTAATTTACCATCAATTAATTCAATCACCAATCAATTACAATACAAATCAATTACACACTTCAAATCCAACAAACAAACCATTGTGAACAATAATCTATGTCAAAGTAACCATCAAAAAAAATCTATTTTCCAAAAATAAGCCATAAAATAATCTATAGCAACCAGCCTTTAACTAAACATTTGCAAACATGAAATGTACATTAGCAACACATTTTTACACAAAGCAGCCAATTACAATTCAAAAAAACATCCAAACAAGGCAAGCCAACAAGTTTTTATTATACCTGTATGTATGTCCATCTATAGTTTACAGACATAAATACAGGTGCAATAAAAGAGCATTAAAAACAATTGAAACACATTAAAAATGAACATACAATACAACCACTGATTTGTCCTGTACGTATGTATACCCATAGTGACATACATACATTCAGGACAAATAAATGGACATAAAAAAAATGGACGTCAGGAAAAAAATGCCAAAAAACCTGTAAAATAAAAATAAAATACATTTTCTTTTTTTTACTTACCATTAGATGAACCCGTCACAGCAATCAAGGGGAACCGGAAGCACTAGAGCAGCTAATCCAACAACAGAAACCAGGTAACCGTAAAATAAAAAAACCATTACAATCCACAAGTGTCTTTATCTTCTTTTTTCTATTTGTAATCCATAGTGGGGGTCTTCTCCGTCTTCTTCAGGGGTCTTCTGTCTTCTTCCGGGGTCTTCTTATCTTCATCCGCCATGCCCTGGTCTTCTTTCTTCATAGGAGGTCTTTCCTCCTCGGCGTCAAGCCTGAAAATGAGACGACATAAGCTTTTAAAGGTCTATGACGTCACATTTTCATCATATGGTTCTCACGGTCCTGATTGGGCCATGAAAACCATGTGTTTTGGCCGACAAAAAAAAAATGATGGCGTCATTTAAAGGCAATGAAAGCACAGCCAATCAGAATTGGCTGTGCTTCAATTGCCTTTAAGATGACGTCATGAAAAGAAAGATGGCTGGCCTCACATGGTACGGTAGCCAATCAGAGTGTGGCAACTCCATCCCAACTCTGATTGGCTCAAGTAGACCATGTGACAGAGGCTTTGGGGAGAACGGATGTGACGTTCTTGAAAGCCTGTCACATGATACTTGAGCCAATCAGAGTTGGGATGTATTCCCCACGCATATGATCATACAGGGAGGAGGGAGGAGGGGGGAGGGGGGAGGAGGGGGCAGGGGGGAGGAGGGAGGATGGGGGAGAGGGAGGAGGGGGAGGGGGAGGAGGGGGGAGGGGGGAGGAGGGAGGAGGAAAGCAGAGGGAGAAGAGCCAGGAGCTGCAGTGCGGGCGGAATCACTGCTATAGTTGCTGATTGATGGCGCGCCCGATCTCCCCGTTCCCCCTACCATCTGGCCCCATTCCCCCTTACCCCTTACCTGCACTCCGGCTCAGTTAGAGACCACAATGAAGGAGGTTGCAGTATTGATGAGAGGTGCACACGCACGCCGCCCCCTGGTGTCCGTACTCGCGAAGCATGCGTACGTACACAGGGGTATGGTGAAACTAAAAATAAATGTACGTACTTGCGAGTGTACGTAAAGCGGGTGTACGTAAAACGGGGTATGCCTGTACATATGCCCCATTATTGAAAACTGATAGGGCAAAAAGTTGAGCAAAGATGAGTAATGATGTGCAAGATTAATATGAAGGTATTGTTGAACTCCAAAATTGTCTTCATACATTGTCCCCTTTACCTTTTTTTACATACATTATATTGTTGCAACAAAAAAAAAAGGGGGTGTATGTACTGTATAAAGGCCAAAGTGATGCAAATCTGTGACAAAATTATTGCACAAATTGTATCTAAAGGAAAAAAATCGATGTACTGTATTTCAATGGGATTTTTTCTTAACTGCTGTACATATGGGGCAAATTTCTCGCCCCATATTAGCATCACTTTTGCCTTCAAACATATGCCCCCAAGTAGCCACAGATAACACTAATTACAAACTATTTTGAATTTCATTACAAAAAATCTTTGTTAAAGTAATATTATGAAATTCTCAAAAATCAGCAGATCTATTCGGGGGCCGCCAGTGCTGGGGCGGACCCGGCATGGGTGCAGGGAGCGCTCTCTAGGGCTGTGGGCTGTCAGGGGCACGGCTGTGTGGCGATCGGGTCACCGGAGCTTCACCGTGCACCCGGCAAGCGGGGCCCGCCATCTTGTTTGCTTTGCGCCGAAGCAGTCTTGCGCATGCGCAGTCCAGACGCGAGCGGCGGCCATTTTAGAGCAGGCTCCGCAGAGGAGACCTAGGGACTACAAGTCCCAGCAGCCTCAGGGGCTGCAATACCATGTGGGCAAGAGAGCCAATGGGGCTGAAGGAGCCAAGCATGCAGGATAGAATGTTGCTGGCAGTTGTTGACAGTTGGAGCAGGGACACCAAGGGAGAAGGTAGTGTCTCAGTGCCAATGGCTCCCGGATTAGGCCAGATTCCATATCTAGGCCCAAAAAAGGCCCTAAATCCCTTCCAGGTTGTGGTTGCTGTAGGGAATGCCCTCAGATAGATAGTGGTATTGAGTATCACCGCCGGACGGATGCCACGCGGCGTGTCTGGCCTGCAGTCATGGACCAGACCACAGGCACAATCTAGACATTAAGGGACACCCTCCAACCGGAGCTCCCTCAAGAGGCGGACTCAGCAGGCGGATAGAAAGGATCCGGTAGACCGTGTCATGGGATCACAGTGCAGTTCTGCAGTTCCATCATCTACCTATACCCTGGTCTGGACAGAGACCAGGAAGGTACCCAGGTGCACCAACAGCCATACACAGGGGTAGCACTACTCCACATACTTTGTGTGAGCTTGGTTCTGTCGACACCGGGGGGTTAGGTGCCCAGGGCACCTCAGTAATGTGGGGGATCTCACTGGGTCGCGTATATGGTGTGGGTACTGTATGTGGGATTGTATTGTTATTTTGTTACAGATATATGTGTTAGTAAAGATAAGTAGTCATAACAATGTGTGTGTATCTTTATTCATTACTGCATTGGTCCTGAAGAGGGGTTATCCTGCACTGCTAGAATCCCTCTAAGGTGGAGGCGCTGTATACTGATAGAACCTGATCACCCGAGGCTCCCAGTGGCGGAGGATTATGCCTCCTGTATGCTAAACAGGTATTCAGCACGCGTAGTTCCCTAAGTCATGGGGAAAGGGTGCTACATATATAACAAATAGTTTTACTAGTCTTGCACCCATAGCAAAGAATTGTTTTATGTACCAACGCCCAAATCCACAAAGCCCTGTTAAATCAACAAAACTTTACGTGAAGACTAATGATTAGAGATAGGTGAAATGTTTTTGGGGATTTGGATCTACCTCTGGTTGGCCAGTTCCTTTGTTCCACAGATTTCCACGCATCTGTCTCAAAAAGGCAAATACTGTATGCAGTTTGGGATTGCTATTTTTATTTTAGAGCAATCTGAAATGAGTGGTCATGAGGGGTTTTTAATAATCCGGCAACAGATTTGGTCAAAACAATCCATGGAATTTTGGCGAACGGATTTGGACTGTTAAGCACATCTCTTCTAATGATGTAGCTTCAAAGTACTGTACATTAACATAACATTTATTCCTGGTGAGTGCATAGTGTTACCTATAACACTTGTTAGTTACTGTATAATGTCATTAACATTAGAGGTTATCAAGATTGCATAGAAAAAAGAAAGCGCCAACACCACCCAATAGAAAAAATTACTATAATTTGACGAAAGTTATTTTATGCGATATGAATTTGGCCCATGTTTTGCTTCAGAAATTGGCAAAGCGGTGCTGCCTGTGCATTGGTAGATATACAGAAATTGTAAAGGAATTTAATGACCTATGTCACGTTATTCCTAGAAAGAAATGCACTGTTGGTGCACAACCCAGGGCTATTAATACTTAATATTTAATAGACATGTATTGATAAAATAAAAACTCACAAAAACATAATAAGGTGTACTGTAGAAGTGAAATATCCGAAAAATGAAAACAAGTTATGGCAAAATACTAGATTGTATACAGTATATAATTTTTTTTTCTATTGAACAGTGAGTGCTGAAACAGGTATTTTTGTATATACCTTAAGCTGCTACTTCTTGTAATTAAAGGAATAAACTCAAATGCTGAAAATGTCCTGAAATAGTAGCAATTATCACCAAGCTATAACAGACAGAGCGCACTGTGTCTAATGAAAATCACATACAGTAGGAGTGGGCGTCTTTTGCTAATAGTAATTTGAAGAGTTCTACATGGTATAACACTGGAATAAAATGAAATTGTACACTTAGGCCACCCTGATAGACCTGGCGACGGAAACGCAACGTCGTGTCAAAACAAGTTTACTTAAGCCGTCGCGTGAGCCTATAGTAGGCGTGATCGCTGGAATTCAATGAAAATATATTTTTCGGCGACCGCCTCGTGATATCAGCGGGCACATGAGTGGGTCAGCCAATGAGGGCGAACCACTCACGGCCACGGCCCCGCAACCCAGTCGTGTCTCTTGCCTCCTACACTATAGGCAAAAAATGCTACGGCGATGGATGACATCACAAAGTCATCACTGTAGCCAGGACCATAAGCGCGGCCTTAGAATGACCCTGTAACTTTCTCCCTGCATCCAATACTGTAGGAGCCATTATAAAGTTTGTATTTATTAAGCACTAATACAAATGTAGTAAGATATAGTGCCGACGTGGGCACGAGGAGATGTTTGGTGTGACACCTGCATGAAAACTTTGCTGTCTACACCTCGTCTGCAGCTCGGCTACGGTCAGCCGGATATAATATTAGTGCGGTTATTTATGTTTTTGCAGTTCAGTACATGGCTGGCAGGTGAAACACTGAACATCTTCACCAATGATACTCGGCAGCGTAAGGGAGCTGTAAGTATCTGTGTCTTTGAATGCTACAGTAGGAACCCCACAGGTGTCTCAACACAAGATGCCATGTAGACATGTCTTGTTTTAAACACCGCTTTTCTTTGTGTAATGACCTTGTACTTCTCTACTGTACCAGTATCAGACTTCACTTAAATCACTATGCATTAACCAAATTTGTCCCAGTCTGTTTGTACATGGCATTGAACATGGCACTTACTAAACCAGCCTGCAGTTATGCATATATGAAATATTCTGCCATTGAACACAATACAGATAAAAGGGCAACTCTATCAGAGATCTATCACTATAACACTACCCATTCTATGAAAAAAAAAGTCTGGAAGAATTATATTCAAAACAACTTTAGCAATAATTATTGCTTTATTAGAATAGCTGACTAGATTAGACCTGACAATAGGGGGCAGATACTGGGCCCTACACATGTCATGGATGGGTATGTTGTATTACGGCAACTTTCAAAGAAGAAACAGATTGAATAGACCTTTCCAAACTGATCACTCCAGTCTTCTCCCACTCGAAAACTTGCCTCCACCCGAGGGTATCATATATCATATGCAATTAACGGGAATAAGAGATGGGTTATATTGCATTTAGATTAAAGTCACAATAGCACACTAGCGCTGCCTATCATTACTGCAGAGTACAGTACTAAAATATATATTTTTCCAGTTGCAGCGAGTCAGTTGCGATCACCCCACAAAATGTTAATAATTGCCAAGATTTAGATGCAGCTCCTCATGCCCATGCTGGCAGTAAATCTTACTACTTCTGAAACTAGGATGGAAGAAGATGAAAAAGAGGAATGGATTATCTATCAGAAACAAATAGAAACTGAACTAAGTGGGAGAATAATAAATACTAATCTCACCCATGCCAAATTGGTGAAATTGACCCTGAACAGTACAATCCTCTTTATGCCTTCACTTCCTGAAATGACATAATTACGTCATGAAGCCATACACCAGCCTGAAGTAGGTGAGCAAAATAACTGAACATGAATGGTCGATAACACAAACAAATGTGATATTAGGTCTATTTTTTAATGGATCCAACATTTTTAATGGATCCAATTATTTATTTTTTATTTTTAGCAGTGCAGCGTTGATCTATTCCACTATAAAAATTACACTTCTTGCAGTAATACTGCATGTTTTTAATAACGCAGCATGATGTATCCAGACCATAGAATATTTTTTCCGGCATTATTTCCCTCTCCTCCCTTTCCCAACTTATGTTAAAGATCTATTCCTTCTTAATCACAGTAACCCTAAACATACAGCATGCAAGTCACGTAAAAGGAAGATAATGCAACATTATGCTACAATAATATAACGTTACGCCTATGATAATGAGATGTAGATATTTTTAAATATAATTAGTTTTGAGGACATGCTTTAACCTCATGGAACATAGGGTTCATTCCTAGTTTAGGTAATGTCATGTTATGAGCCCTGATTTACCAGAGCTTTCTGAATCTAGCACAAAATCCTTCATCTTCATTTTACTTTCTTAAAAGACATGATTATTACTGCCAATCTAATTTAGTTCTCTGTAGCTTTTTATCTTTAACAAAATTAGATTCTCTTCGTTAACAAACTCCAGGTCTAGTCTCCTTCTCGCCCCAGGAGTCACTCTCCTGAATTAACACTGGGAGAATTGCAGAAATAAACAATATGTTCTTCACAGTTCCATGTGATATTGCTTCTCCAAACCCGAAAAGAACACTATTGTGCTTGATTAAATATGACAACGTTTGTATAAAAAGGGCCATGTTTAAAAAGCACATTTGCTTGTAGAAACTCATAAACCCTTCAGTGTCTGAAATGTATCACTTGTCTTGTACTTCTGCTGTCATTGAGGTTAGAAGCCATCGTAAAAAAACCAATGGATATGTGTGAAATGATAAAAAAGGAAGTGATGAAGTGTGCAACTATTGTCTAAGTGTCTTCAGGTGAAAAAACAAACAGTAAATAGTGCAGTGATGAAAGGTCAAGTATTAAAACCATTACTTGAATCCGTAGAAAATATATAAATAGTGAATAACCAGGAAACTGTATCAATGACAGAACCTTAACAATGAGTATATACAGTGGTCTGTAGCTACTAGGAGAAAAAGAAGAAAAAACAGCACACAACGCTCATGGCGAAGTAAGTACATCTATTGTGTGCCAATCCAGGTAACAGGTGAGTATTAGGCGTACATCAAAGAAATTCTTTTATGCATTTCATGTAACTTTAACAATGGTTTACTGCACTGGAGAGAAGGATCAGATGGCGTTTCCTGCACCGGAGAAGACGATCGGCTTACATCGCTGTAACTTGGATTAGATCTGTTGACAGACCCTCCGACACACTGTAGGGCGACCAGCACTGAGCAGGGAGAGATCACAGCAAAATGTCTCCACCAATGTAGAAGAGGGAGGAGATTTTCCTGATTGGGTAGTAAGTGTAAGGAATCCACTCCTGGGTTTGGCTGAAACCTTTTCCTTACAGAATTATGCAGCTTCTAGACAACTCCCCCTTGTTTCTGCAATCAGCATCCCATGCTCCTGCAATCACTGCAGACTGGATGCCTCCTGTGCAGCTCTGTCTCTGTGCTCCGTCATTGGAGGAATTCCCTCAAACCCCTGTCCTTTGATTGGCTCCACGCCCATCTTATACTGGGCTCTCCCATTTCCTCATTGCTGAACATACAGTATACTTTGTAAGACTTTTTCAAGTAACTGTGCTCGACACAGCACCTCTGTTTGGCCTGCTTGGCATTCTTGTCATAGCTCCTAGTTTCTGGCAGACTTCGCCATGCTGAAGCGGTTACACTGAAGCCCTCTGTGTTTCTTGTACTGTCTGCAGTTCCAGTTCCCAGTGACCTTCCAGTGGCCTCCACCACTCTCAGCTGTACCCGGCTAGGGAGAGCTGTTCTGTGCTAAAGCGCTGGATCCTCTGTGCTTTCCCTTCTGCAATCTTCCTGAGGTTTGCCTTCCCCTCGCTGGCCCGCCCCCACCCCACCCTCCCCAGCACAGGGGAGGAGGCAACCGGAGCCTTCTTAAGGCCAGGCTTGGGGGCAGCACGGCCTCTTTTCTGCCCGCCAGACAATTTGTCCAGACCTGACCAGTTCTGAGGTATAGGGTAGTGCTATTTTTATACTTGAAGCCTTGATAGGTTTTGGGCTATTATTCTGTCCTCCTCCTGGGAATAAAGCCTTGTAAGGGTAGGTTTCCAGGAGTTAACATGGAGTTTCCCCACTCATTGCAGTGCAGTGAGTCAGAGAAGGTTAGTGTCATCAGGCCTTGTGTCCAATTAGAGGCACAGGGGTGGTGCTTACTGGATCTGTACTTAATGCATTGTACTTCCTGATTTAGCCAGTCTGCCTCTACCGTGAGAGGGGCAGGTTTACCCAGCTAAGCTGTCAGGGCTCTGGCAGCTTGAGGCCCTCCCTTGCGGGAGCAGTGGGAAACCAATACCTCATTCCACAAGGGGATAAGGGAAGAGCAAGGACCACTCTTGGTGCCCTTTGGCTGGGAGTGGATCCAGGGACATTCTGAGGGTGGATACCCTAACAACTGCTATCAATCTGTGGCTGCTGAATACAGAAAGACCAAATAAAGAATCCTGTGTTTTATATACCGCCTGCCTAAGAGTGAAGTCTATTAGGAGGAGGAGGAAGAGATTCTTCTGCACAGACTTCTCCCCATACACCTGGGGGCTGAACAGGATGGAGGCGCTACACCTGTGAGTACTATTTGGGCAAGACCCCAGAAGCCTGTCCTGTCCTTCCCCTATAACATCATGCGGGAGACCCAGGGCCTCCCTGTAACCAGCAGGTACTGTATGCACCACACTAAGCCATGTAACCGGAGTTAGTTTCCCACAGAGAGGCCCTATGTGAGATTAGGTGGGGAATCCGATGGGGTACCCAATACGACTCACTATCGCTATGTGAATTGGCTCCAAGACTCCAAGACAGTTTACATCGTGCCTATCAGCTTGCCGAAAGAGCCGCAGCCGCAGCCCAGGTGAATGCTAATAATAAGAGGCGATACGACCATAAGATATGCTATCAAGAACTTCAGCCTGGAGATGCTGTCCTCCTACATAATTTGTGGATCTGTGGCAAGCACAAGTTGGCGGATCGAAGGAGAGAAGGACACTTTGATGTGGAGTCCCAGAATCCTGGCCTCACTGTGTACCGTATACGGGATAGAGATGGCAGGGTAAAGGTTTGGCATCGTAATCATCTGCTGCCCATACCTCAAGTGGATAGGGATGATTCGGAATCCGAAGCTGTGACTGATAACTCTGAGTCGGAACAACCTACCGACACTCCTATGAGCTCTCAAGATCAGGATCCTATGGATGGAACCTCTGCCGAATCCACTAGTGATTGGTGAGCAACTCCAGAGGGAGCACCGGGTAATGGGCCTGCACCCCAAGACCTGTCTCCATCAACTTTAACAAATCGTCCTCCTAATCCTAGTAGTCCTAGCTTTGTGCCTAATAGAAACTGTGTACTATCTGTTTCACCTCTTGCCAGAGAAATGGGGCCTCAAGCCTCAGAAACCTTTGCTTGTGAAGAAGATGCAGATGCTGAGACTCGTCAAAGTCAGAGAGTGAAGCGTCCACCTAATAGAGTGGTGTATGATCAATTGGGGCATGGCACTATGAGTCTCAGCAGCCAGCTGGCCTCCGTGATTAATATGTTCAATGAATTGTACAACATTGTCTAAGTGGAGTGATATTTGTACCATAGTCATGTATTGCATTTTTCATTATATAATTGTGTGTATGCGTTCCCAAGGGGGAACGTTGTGGTTTTCACCAGGGGGAGTATATAGCCCCAGACTCCTTGGGCTCCAGTGACCCCCCTTTACCTCCGCGGGTCACGCGGGTGCGGGTGTACGCATACAGAGGGTGCGGGTATCGCCGACTTCAGTGACGTTCAGCTGGCTACTCTGGAAGGTGGGGAGAGGGTGCAGGGAGCGCTCCGGTACTTGGGAGGTTCCGCGGCGGCCCGAGTGCTCAGGGTGCCACAATTTTGTAGCTCGTGCATGCGCAGTTGATGCGGCAAGTGCAGCGCTGATTACTGTGTCGCGCTTGCGCAGGATATAGCGCACGAAACGGCAGCCAATAGGAACAGGCTCTAAAGTGGGAACTACAGGTCCTATGAGCCTCGGGGGCAGTCACCTGTTGTGCAGCAGCCAATAGGGCTCGAGAGTTGCACTGAGGAGAGGATATTGTCATAATAACCAGACGAGGAGAGTCAGTATGTGCCAGGCAGGGATAGGGGACAGAGGGTCCATGCAGAGAGGCAATTAGCCTTTGCACTAGGCCAGCATACCCCCTAGGCCCCAGATAGGCCCTAAGTAATTATATGAGATTGTGGTTGCTTCAGGGACATGCCCTAGATAGGGAATGGAGCCCCTTAGCACTGCAGGATAGTTAGGGACAAAGCAGACGCTGGAATCCCTGAAGAGAGGTCTTGGACCAGGCCTCACCAGAGAGAGAGAGAGACACATTACCCGATGGGATCACCCCTGATGACGTCGTGTAGGAGCGTGGATCGGCGGATACTTTTCGAAGTCTCTGCGGCCCGGGTGTGGCCACACCCAGCAGGTACAGACTGTAAAGTGCACCAACAAAACCGGTACAAACACAGGCGCTGATCACGCCAATAAGGGTGGGTTCCTTGGGGACACTGTTGGGCTAAGTGTTAAAGGACAGCGCATCACTGTGGACATGGTGTGGGATACACAGTGCTGGGAATTAAGATTTGGGGAAGGCCTTGCGAGGTGTGGGGTAGTTGTGGATCTAGTCACTAAAGTTATTAGAGTATAAGTCATATCATATATCTTTACAGTAAAGGCCCCGCTATTTTATCACTGTGTGGGTTTAATTATTGTGTCCTGTGAGAGGCTGCTTCCACTCTTCTTGGATCCCTCAAAGGTGGAGGTGCTGTACCATAGTAAGTACATACCCCAGGCTCAGGCTCAGGCTCCTGGAGCCAAAAGATATAAGAGCAGCACTGGTAGCTTCCTGTGTTTTGGGGGAAAACAGGGCTACATACGCCCCCCTGCACCTGGTGGCTGCCCGAGGCGGGTGAGGGAGGTCTGGCGGTCAGGGGGTGTGGGAGTATCGGTATGCAATTGGGCGTGCACGGGGCTGCCGCACGGCACCGCCTCCCCATCCCGGTGCTTGGTTGGTCCTTCCCAGTCCTCGCAGCGGGCTTGGGGGAAGTGTGCTGAGAATGGGCATGGTAGTTGAAGCGAAGTTGGGTGGGTAGGTCTCGCCATGGGAATCCCCCTCTACCCGCTGCCCGGGGCGGGTGGTGGGCTCTGAGGAAGCGAAGTCTGGTGGGCAGGTTCTCCCCATGGGGTTCCCGTTGCTGTTGCCTGGGGCTGGGAGTCGGGAAGTGTCAGGGAATCTGGCCATGGGGAGCATGGTGGGGCGCCTTGATCTGAGCAGCGGGTCACCCGGCGTGCAGCAGTTGCTGTGCACCCTTCCACCTCTTGGGGCTTCCCAGTCTACCTCCACGCAGCATAGCCACAAGCTCTGGCACAGAGATGGGACCGGGAGGGGGAGGGAGGACAAAATTTGTCACGCGCGGTTCTGCTAGGTCAACACTGGGTTCCCCAATGAGCGGGCAGGTGCGGGCTCTCCACGGCGCTTCCCCTCCATCCCCTGGTGCCCAAGCGGGCAGGGGAGGGGAGCGATACCTAATGAAGAGGGGCTGAGTAGCAGCTTTTCTTTTAGCTGCAAAATAATGTTTTTATTGGGTTATACCTCCCTTGCGTTGTGGGTGCAGCTAATTGTTTCTAGCTAATTGATTACTGGCACAAGTATAAATAAATAAATCTCATGAAATTGTTGGATTGTATTTTATGACATTGGGTTAATGCGGGGTTAACTAGAAGGGCTTTGGTAGCCATTATGGCATTAGTTGGACATACGGGTTTTCATGTATTTCATATTGAACTGCAAGATACAGTACAACCCCATCATTTTAACATAAAATGGATAGCTTATATTGGCCACGCTTTCCCACTCGGTACATCTGTTATATTGTATTTTGATTAAAATATGTGGTTGTACAAATGGTATACATGAGTGTGTGTGTTTGTATATATATATATATATATATATATATATATGTATGTGTATGTAGGTGTATATATTTATATACACATATATGTACGCAGCAGTGATCACCCACGGACCTGAATTATGCTATGGTACCTATAAGAGGGAGGTGTTATGGTTTTCATGTATTATCTGCTGTGAAAGGGGTGATTTAAAGTGTGCAACTAATGTATAAAAATGGTGACAAAGCACATATAAGTGACTGGTGTCAATCAAGGGTGTATACCCAGATACCAAACAATACACAAACAGTGAGTTATAAGTAAAATACAAAACCGTATTTAAACAACTAGAGCAGGCGTCTGCAGCTGAAGCAATCAGAGTGGCTCACACTCTAAACACTAGAGAAACAGGAAACAAAAGAACAGCGCAAAACACACATGGTGAAGTAAGTAAAAATTAAATTTATTATTAAATAGTAATTAATCTGCGTACATCAGATAGGTAGGGTAAAAGCATGTACTGTGATTAACATAGAGGTTACCAATCGGCAAGTAGAGGTGATGGTAGCGAAGAATCAACACAGCTCATCTAGTAATGGCTCATCTTGACCCTGGCACCAAAGATCCACGTCTAGATATGCGCCTCCTCAGTCGGGAATAAGAGTCCTCGTGATGGTTGATGCAGAAAGTCAATGCACAATTGCAGCACACTGCAGGACTCCGGAGACGGTCAGGCACACACAGCACCAGTCGATGACGTCACTGACAATCGCGCAATCTCCTCCACAGAGCGTCGCGTATCAAAGCTTATTACTGGTGGCAGTGCACACAAAAACCTCACCAGAGGAACACAGGCTAGAATGGATCGACAACAGGGTGATAGTCCTACGCGTTTTGTAGCAACACAGCTACTTCCTCAGGGATGATTACTCCTTAACTTACCGGATGTTAAATACCCTAAGTTGCTCATGCATTGGTCAAAGGAAACAACATAAATGACCAATCACGCGAGCAACCGGGGAAATGACATCAGGTGTAACATAAACCTCAATAAGAAGATGAATAACATAGAAGCAAAATAAAATACATAAGTTTATACATAAATAATAAAATATACTATGAAACATATTCATACATATGTGACATGTAAGCAAAAGAAATCAAATACATATATTTTATACACACAGTATAAAATAAGCATTAAAACATTGCCATAAAGCAGAGAGTATTAATAATGTGTCTGAAACGATAAGGAAATCATAATCATGGCACATAAAGCTTGGCCCCCTGCAGATGCACTTACCAGAACTCCCTCCTACTGTCTCTGTACGTTCTCCCTACCTACCAATTAGACTGTAAGCTCCTCGGAGCTGGGACTCCTCTTCCTTAATGTCTAAAGCACTTATTCCCATGATCTGTTATTTATATTATCTGTTATTTATTGGATTACCACATGTATTACTGCTGTGAAGCGCTATGTACATTAATGGCGCTATATAAATAAAGACATACAATACAATACAATTAGGCACAATACAATTCAATAAAGTATATCTAGTATAGAGCCCACACGTCAATGTCCTCATTCAACCGCTTGGGTGACATTGTATCTAATTTGTGTATCCAAAAGGATTCTTGGGTGGAAGGTGTCTTAACCCTATCACTCCCATGTCTACAACATGGGACATGTTGAATGCCTTTAAAGGTGAGGAAAAAGGGATCTTGATTGTGATATTGGGAAAAATGACGAGAGACACTATGTTTGGTAAAACCACATCTGATGTTGCGGATATGCTCTTGTATGCGTACTTTCAATATGCGTTTAGTCCTACCAACATATTGAAAGCCGCAAGAGACCAATCTAATCATAGATATGAAGGTCATCATCGTAATCCTAATTATAAGGGTAAAAACTATATTGAAAAATTTAGATACGAGGATAGATCTAAAATTCAATCACAAAAAACAAGTAGTCATTATGCTCCTAGAAAAGAGATCACTCCAAAATCTCCTGGTCATTATGCCCTAGAAAGGAGATCACTACAAAATCCCCTGGACACTCAACCCCTTCTTTTTTAGAGACAATCAAAACCAGATGGAGACCACCTCTAGAGAAAAGGGATATTCCATTAAAAATAATAGAGAATACCCCCAAGGTATAAAGAAAAAAAGGTCCCAATCCGACGAGGAACGCAAGGGGGAGCCAGAATACAAAAGAAGAGAGAGTTGTCAGGTAGAGTCACCCCATTGAATAAAGGGATTTTTAATCTCACTTCAATTGTGCTAAATAATGATCAAATTGTGTTGAGTAGGGGTCTCACTTTTTCCAAATCATGTGGGCCCAACTCTTTTCAGTTGTATAAAGATCTACATAAATTCACAAGAAATATGACATTTAAGAGACATTTTCTTAAAATTGAGTCTAACATGATTTCTGATGTTGTGGATATAACAAACAATATTGATCCTATGCAGGATGGTTGTAACCATACACCTTTCAAAGTCCAATCTAAATTTTACCCTGCTGATTCTAAGGGACATCATTTGGATACCTTTTTCAACATGGTCAATAATGACCATGTAGACTAAGGATTTCAAAATGAGAGCTATTAAACAAAATATGAGTTTTAGAGAACATTTGGCTATAAAATCTTTGAAAGAAAACAAAGAGCTAATTATAAGGCAAGTGGATAAGGGTGGAGGCGTAGTGCTGCAAAATCGTACCGACTACGAAAAAGAAGCCCTTAGGTTGTTACAAGATTTAGCTTTCTATATAAAACTAAAGAAAGACCCTACAAAAGAATATCTAAATTATAGTGGACAGCGCTCTGGTAATAATGGTTGCATGTCTTATTTATTTCAGCTGTGATTTTTGTTTTCCCCCTCTTGGATTTGTGGCAGCTGTGGTGGGTCTAGATTAGCACGCCATTTAGACCAGTCTTGGTAAGCGCACATCGCAGCATGTTAGATAGTTAAGGGCCTAGGCACGCGCAGTTCAGTGAGTATCTTCCCGCAGCAGCACGGCATCGATAGCCGAGCAGTTTAGCCTTCTTCAAGCTGAGGCGTAAAACCATGACGAGGCGTGGTTGGACCGGCGGCTGCATGCATTGTTTTCAAGCAGGCCAGCGGATGGTGACTGACAAGGCCGATGCATCCCCACAGCGTCATGCGCTAGGCAGACGGCAGCACAAAGCACCAGGCGGGAGTCAGGAGCCGCATGCAGGACGGCAGCCTTCAGCCACAGTGCTGCAAGGCAGAGCATCACGGTGGGTAGGTCGGGCCCCAGTGGTGATGGGGAAACCTACGGGCACTGTGACGCAGGACAGGGCGGTTCAGCACGCAGGTTGGGCCCCAGTGGTGATGGGGAGGCCTCCGGCCACTGTGATGCGGGATGTAGCGTCACGGCACGCCAAATGGCCTCCCACTGCTGACGCGGGCGTTGTAGCTGTAAGGAAATCACCTGCAGAATCAGCAGGTTTGAGACGACCACGGGTGGCACCAACGCTTTACTCGATAGACGGACGAAACGGCCGCTTACAGCATCTGCAAGCGGTGTGCATTCCAGACGGTGGGGAAGGAACCCGGCATGGTTCAACTATGTGGAGCCAACAATGGGCGAGGTGCGACCCAGTTCGCTGCCACAGTCACTGGCCCCTGGGATGCCAAGGATGGTAAGGAACCCACGGCGGCAAAGAGGGTGCGGTTGTTTGACCGTATAAGCGCGTTTAAGAGTTGGTTGGCTTCACAGGAGGACAGCGCACCTCATGGGCGTGCAGAGTAGTTAACAGGGGGGGAAATCCCAGGTGGTGCAGCGTGTGTAAAGCAGGCAGCGCCAGGGCCAGCGCTGGCTCTATATCCAACAGCATATGGCGCAGCAGGAAAGGCAAATTTAACGGCAGCATTGATAGGCATGCTGAAGGCTTTGGAGCCTCAGGCATCAGTCTCCTTTGGTGCAGGGACAACGTCAGGAGCAGGGGGGGCAGGTGCAGCGTTAGGAGTTGCGGCAGCATGTGGGTGCATATCGGTGGGGGGACGTTGGCACAGACCTCATCCCGGCAGCCTCCAGCCTGACCCCGTGTCTCTTAATCCAACTTCAACCACAACTGGGGTCACCGTTGATTCCATCCCAGTACCGACAGCCATTAGCCTGACCCCAGTGTCTTGGAATTCTTCAGCCACGGCCGGGGTCATGGGCACTGTAGCTTCCCCATGTCGCGGTGGGCTGACCTGATCAACAATTTTATATTTTGGGGTACGAGATTGAGCACACAAGTTGAGCAAAATAAACTGATATTTATTTCCTTACTAGACAGACACACGACAACCTTAGAATATACTTGACAAAACACTTACTGAGGGAGAGAATGGAATAGAATGTCCAGAAGTAAAACAAAGACCGGAATATTGTCTTTTAAAACGTGTGTCCTCTGGCAAGGACCGCGCAGTTCCAGACCAATAAGTCCGTGAATTTGTCAAAGTTCGTTCCGGTCCGTTGGGGTTCGTTAGATAACCCCCAGCACTAACAAAATCCTGAAGCAGCGCTCGCCGTCGGATGGTTTCCGGACTTGTCTGCTCTCTATTGAGGCCTTTGGAGTGGTTCGCCGGTAGGCGCATCGCCACCGATGTCACGCCAATCACTTCCTCCGAAGAAATCACAATCGGTTCCTCCGCTGAGGAGTCACCTGGTTCTTCAGCGATACAACCAGTGGGTATAGATACAAAATGTTCTCGTTCTGGTACCTCCACTGCGGTCGCGCTCTTCTCTGTTGCCAGCTCGCTTAGTTCAATAGCGGGCTGAGCCTTGGTTCCTCCCGATGTGGTAGAACGGGGAACCAGGGCAGTCTTTTCTTTGCCTTCCATCACCTCCGTCAATGTTCCCGGAGAGGCACTCCGCGGGGTTCTGAACAACAACCTCGGCTCGTTCGGCCAAAGGTAAAACGTGGTGGAAGACACTTATGAAGCGATGGCATCCGGTAGGGATAAAATTAAAACCCTACTTACAGCAAAGCTGATAAACGTAAGCCCGTAGCACAATGTCACAATCCGGAACCAGAGCCTGGTAGAGAGATGATACAGCTCTGCCTCTTAGAGCTCCGCGATGCCGGAAACCGCCGCTGGCCACATGCCCACGAATCACCAGGAGTGCAGGGGGTAAAACAGGCAACAGCCTGAACCCAGTGCTGCCGGGGGACACACCGATGTGATACACGCAGACCAGGAGGTCTCGCGATAGCCCGGTGACGTCACCACTAAGCACAGTAGCAGGCGAAGTCCCGGACAAATACCAGGAGGCTCAGAGAGCTAGGGCTGGGTACAGAAGGACAAATGGGCTATCGGGGGAGAACGCCAAAAGTCTCTGCCAATAAAAGTCCACCCTACGCGTTTCGTGACATCAGTCACTTTGTCAGGGGCATGATGGGAAATGTAAGGTGCCAGCATATTTATACTAAAACACTAATTAACACATTAGCATAAAACAAAGACATAAAGTGCAACCAGAAACAAGTAAACTCATAACAGTGATACCTACAAAAAAAAAAAAGGAAATGTACATACATAAGGTAATAGACAAATAAATAAAATCAAAA
This sequence comes from Ascaphus truei, assembly GCF_040206685.1. Taxonomy (NCBI): domain Eukaryota; kingdom Metazoa; phylum Chordata; class Amphibia; order Anura; family Ascaphidae; genus Ascaphus; species Ascaphus truei. The sequence continues at coordinate 139,617,706 of NC_134485.1, read as the reverse complement.
ACATAATAAACCTGCTCTTAAAGAAACTGTGTACATAAAACGTAACACACATATACATAACATTAAAAGAGACTCCAGAATATTAAAACTGCCGATACCAGTGGACAACAAACAGCAATGGGAAAGTTAATACACATAGCGTAAATCAAAAGACACAGAGTAACAAATTACTTCACCAAAAAAGCAGATAGGTCGAATTCAATATTCAGACCATTGGGAGATAATGTTTTAAGTTCATATATCCAATATGACTCACGTTTACTGATACCATTTATTTAATCTCCCCCTCTCCAATTGCCAGGGTATCTTTCAATAGCCTGGCATTTGAGACCACATGGATTTTGTTGGTGATGAGTTAAAAAATTATGAGATACGCGATGTGTATTTAGTCCTTTTCTGATATTATATATGTGTTCATATATACGTCTTTGGTAAGCCCTCCCCATGCAGCCAACATATTGCAGCCCGCAGGGGCACTGCAATAAATAAATAACGTACAGTGGCGACACGTTTTATTCTTAGTTGGCTAGTTCCACAAGCCGGGAGATTTCCCGGCTTGCTAGCCAAATCCCCTTGGCGTGCCGCGCGTCACCGATGCGCGGTCACGCTTCATCGGGTGCCTGCGCCCCATGCACGCGTGCCCAGGGCTCCCCGAGGGAGCCCTGGTGTCCCGCGATGTGGGGGACGGCGGTGGGGGGTTCCGGGGGACCCGGCGGACCCGGAGAGTGGAGGGGAAAGCCCCGATCGGAGCACCGCTCCTCCGATGCTTCGGCACGCGCACGGGACACCCCGGCGCGCGCCCGGTTACTGTCGCAGCCGAAACCGGGCAAAAGTAAGAATAAACTCAGCCGCGACAGTATACAGAATGACAGTCAATATATGAACGTATATTATATATTTGACCGGTAACATTAGAGCTAAAAGTAGTTTGTTTTGAGCTGAATTTGCAGGCAGTACAATTATTGCAAGTAAAAAAGCCCTTTGGATGCAATTCTACATCAGATTTCTTAGTTAGAATAGGGCAAGTAGGGGCCAACCTAGATTGCAAATTACGGGCCTTCCTAAAGACAATAGAGGGTTTAGGGGGAAGAATTTGGGCCAGAGGGGGGTCTCTTAAAAGAATGGGCCAGTGTTTATACAAAACCCGCCTGATGTCAGTTGCCATAGAGTTATACTGCGTGATAAAAGACACCACGTTATTTTGAGTAGAGTCAACCTTATCCTTCTTATATTCAAGAAGGCCAGCCCTCTCAATGTCATGTACCTGTGACAGAGTCCGTGAGAGCAATTCTTCTGAATATTGTCTATCCAAAAAATTATTTTTTAGTTCATTCGCCTGGGACGCAAAGACCTCATCGTTTGAGCAATTGCGCCTCAGGCGGACAAACTGGCCCTTGGGAATATTGCGCAACCATTGAGGATTGTGATGACTAGTAGCCATCACATAGTTGTTGGCCTGCACAGTTTTGAAGTATGTTTTTGTACTTATACAGTAATCAACAGAACTAATATTCAGATCCAAAAAATCAATGGAACTAGGATCAAAGTGACATGTGAACTTAAGATTAAACTGGTTGTTATTGAGGTATGAAATAAAGAGATTTAATGAGTCAATACTGCCATTCCACACAAACAAAATATCATCTATATAGCGAAGCCAGAGCACCAGGTTCGCATCAAGGGGACAGTTGTTCCAAATACAACTCTCCTCCCACTGTCCCATAAATAAGTTGGCATAATTTGGTGCAAACCTGGTGCCCATGGCCGTGCCACATACCTGCAAATAAAACTTAGAATTAAACGAAAAATAATTATGCGTTAAAATGAATTGAATAGAATCAATAATAAAAATATTTAAAACTGATGACATACTAATGTCCATATCTAGCGTGCGACGTATGGCCTGACAGCCAAGAGTATGGTCGATCACCGTATATAAAGATGTTACATCGGCGGTGACCCACACATACCCCGGCTGCCACTCCAAACCGCGCAACGCCTGAAGTACATGGGAGGTATCACGGAGATAGGACCTAAGGAGTGATACATGAGGTTGCAAATGATAATCAATAAATTGAGATAATTTAGAAGTAAGCGAACCAATTCCAGATATAATGGGTCTACCTGGTGGGGTGTGAAGATTATTGTGAATTTTAGGAATGATATAGAACACGGGGATACGGGGATGAGTTGAAAATAAAAAATCATATTCATCCCTTGAAATAGCTAAATCAGCTACCCCCTGTTCTAATAGTGTATTAAGTTCGGCAAGAAATTGTGAAGTTGGATCAACAGAAAGGGGGTGGTAAGTGGCCATATCATTAAGGAGTCTATCAGACTCATAGATATAGTAATCTTTATCCATGACCACTATACCTCCCCCTTTGTCAGCAGGTTTAATCACTATTGATTCGTTACTTTCCAATTGAACCATCGCTAGTTTTTCTTGAAGGTTCAAATTGTCATTACGAATCTTGAAATTACGACTAGAGGTCTCCAAATCCTGGGTAACCAGATCAATGAAGGTGTTCACAAAATGACCCTGTACACTACCGACACACTTTATTAAAGTGTGGCCGGTACCGCAAGCCGGGAGATTTCCCGGCTTGCTAGTGGCCGCCCCTCGGCGTGCCGCGCGTCATAGACGCGCGGTCACGCGTCTTCGGGAGCGTGCGCCCCCTGCACGCGCGTCCAGGGGCTCCCCGAGGGAGCCCTGGTGTCCCGCGATCGCGGGACAGCGGCAGGGGGTTCCGGGGGACCCGGCGGACCCGGCAGCGGTAGGGAGAGCGCCCCGATCGGAGGGCGCTCTTCCGCTGCTTCGGCGCGCGCCCGTCACTCTCGGGCGCGCGCCAGGCTACTGCTGCGGCCAAGAACGGGCAAATGCTCGAATAAACTTGGCCGCAGCAGTATATGTTTAGGGTTAAAAGTGGAGGATTTTTTAAAATGTTAAAGTATTGAGTATTGAGTATTGACTCATTAAATCTCTTTATTTCATTCCTCAATAACAACCAGTTTAATCTTAAGTTCACATGTCACTTTGATCCTAGTTCCATTGATATTTTGGATCTGAATATTAGTTCTGTTGATAACTGTATAAGTACAAAAACGTACTTCAAAACTGTGCAGGCCAACAACTATGTGATGGCTACTAGTCAGCACAATCCTCAATGGTTGCACAATATTCCCAAGGGCCAGTTTGTCCGCCTGAGGCGCAATTGCTAAAACGATGAGGTCTTTGCGTCCCAGGCGAATTAATTAAAAAATTAATTTTTGGATGGACAATATTCAGAAGAATTGCTCTCACGGACTCTGTCACAGGTACATGACATTGAGAGGGCTGGCCTTCTTGAATATAAGAAGGATAAGGTTGAGTATTCTCAAAATAACGTGGTGTCTTTTATCACGCAGTATAACTCTATGGCACCTGACATCAGGCGGGTTTTGTATAAACACTGGCCCATTTTTTAAGAGACCCCTCTCTGGCCCAAATTCTTCCCCCTAAACCCTCTATTGTCTTTAGAAAGGCCCCTAATTTGCAATCTAGGTTGGCCCCTACTTGCCCTATTCTAACTAAGAAATCTGATGTAGAATTGCATCCAAAGGGCTTTTTTACTTGCAATAATTGTACTGCCTGCAAATACAGCTCAAAACAAACTATTTTTAGCTCTAATGTTACCGGTCAAATATATAATATACGTTCATATACTGACTGTCACATATATAATATCAGAAAAGGACTAAATACACATCGCGTATCTCATCATTTTTTAACCCATCACCAACAAAATCCAAGTGGTCTCAAATGCCAGGCTATTGAAAGATACCCTGGCAATTGGAGAGGGGGAGATAAAATTAATGGTATCAGTAAACGTGAGTCATATTGGATTTATGAACTTAAAACATTATCTCCCAATGGTCTGAATATTGAATTCGACCTACAGTATCTGCTTTTTTGGTGAAGTAATTTGTTACTCTGTGTCTTTTAATTTACGCTATGTGTATTAACTTTCCCATTGCTGTTTGTTGTCCACTGGTATCGGCAGTTTTAATATTCTGGAGTCTCTTTTAATGTTATGTATGTGTGTTACGTTTTATGTACACTGTTTCTTTAAGAGCAGGTTTATTATGTTTTTGATTTTATTTATTTGTCTATTACCTTATGTATGTACATTTCCTTTTTTTTTTTTGTAGGTATCACTGTTATGAGTTTACTTGTTTCTGGTTGCACTTTATGTCTTTGTTTTATGCTAATGTGTTAATTAGTGTTTTAGTATAAATATGCTGGCACCTTACATTTCCCATCATGCCCCTGACGAAGTGACTGACGTCAAGAAACGCGTAGGGTGGACTTTTATTGGCAGAGACTTTTGGCGTTCTCCCCCGATAGCCCGTTTGTTCTTCTGTACCCAGCCCTAGCTCTCTGAGCCCCCCGGTATTTGTCCGGGACTTCCCCTGCTACTGGGCTATCGCGAGACCTCCTGGTCTGCGTGTATCGCATCGGTGTGTCCCCCGGCAGCACTGGGTTCAGGCTGTTGCCTGTTTTACCCCCTGCACTCCTGGTGATTCGTGGGCATGTGGCCAGCGGCGGTTTCCGGCATCGCGGAGCTCTAAGAGGCAGAGCTGTATCATCTCTCTACCAGGCTCTGGTTCCGGATTGTGACATTGTGCTACGGGCTTACGTTTATCAGCTTTGCTGTAAGTAGGGTTTTAATTTTATCCCTACCGGATGCCATCGCTTCATAAGTGTCTTTTGCCCAACAATCAAGTGTTTGTTGTTTTTATATTCATTTTTATTCATCGTATTAAATTTGCAATCATTCCTTGTAAACCTTATCAGTGATTTTTTGTTTTTATTTGCACTATGATCTTTTTCTCTTTTTTTCTTCCATGTTGTTGTCTTATTTGTTTGTTTGTCGTTCTATGAGACTTCATTGAAGATACTGCCTTGGATCTCATCCCAGCTGCATTGGACTATATTCGGTCAGGCTATATATCTTTATTTTCTTTTGGAGGCGCCGGTTTATGTGTTTTTATTGTCTTTATTGGTTTGTGTGAACCCCTTTTTTACCTGGCAGCCTCCACTTTAATATTAAAGTGTGTATTTATATTATGTTAGTCACTTAATTGTCACTAATTTTTATTTTTTGCATTGGCGCTGTTCCCACTGCCCTTCCCTTTTATCCAAAGGTAAAACGTGCCACATTGAGGGCATCGGGCCGTGGTGCTGGGTACCGCGCCCGGTATCCCGCAGTTAACGCACAAACACCGAATGTATTCGTGCTCAGCTACAGTACCTCCACTACCAGTAGGCCTCCTGGTACTTGGCAGATGGAAGTATTCATCTTGGACATGGTTCTCTTTTGGTTGGAACAGCTCAATGCTCCAGCTCCTTGCTCCTTGAATGCCAGACAAAAGTGAAGCTCCTCGTTTGGGTTTCCGGTCCCTCCCTTCGGTGGGGAGGACCCTCCTGATTGGCTCTCCTTGCGCCCCCTCCCTCTGGTGGAATCCAGAGGCGGGATCTTTTCTTCTTCAGCGTGACGTGGACTGGCTTTCTGACCTCTCATGGCACAGGTGGGATGGCTTTCGGCTTTCGTGCCGCTCCGCTCCCCGTGCAAAGAATCCGGGTTTGGCGCCAGATTATTACACATGTCCCGCCACATTCTCCTAATAGTCTCTGTGCACAACGCACATGCTTGCTCCAGGCTTGGCGGGTACCGCCATCTTAGGTCACTGTTCTTGCTCCGCGGAGCACATGTAAGAATGGACGCCATCTTGATTGAGTCCTCCAAACGCCCATGTGCTCTATCCTCAATGTCTAACGGGTATCTCGTACCTAAACACTGACTAACTGCCAACTGTGTGCTCTGCATTCTATTTCTCACTAACGTGAGGTGGCTTGTACCCCAGGCTCAATGGAACTCCTCTCCTCCATGCACTGTCTCGATGTCTTCCATGCAAGTGTTCTGTGGGGCGTGTGTGTAGGTGATAGCTATGGTACCTCTTTTCTATGTACGGGCGTCTCCTGCTTTTGGCCACTCATAGCGCAGGCCCTGGGCCATGGTCCCTGGACTGGTTATCAGGCTGACCCCCCCAGTTGCCTCACGTTACCTGCCTCAAGGGACTCGGTCAGCTCTAACTATTCACCCTTCCTACACCACCTCCTATGGTTGCCCATCCTTCTCCAACACTTGCACGGAGAGTGCATCTCACTCTGCCCGTTCCACCTTGCTATAAGCCAGTCCTGTTCTGACATATATATCTCAGCAGCGCCTCCAAATGTAACCCTGCTTCACCCAGACTCTACGGTGGTGTCTAGGGTACATGAGGGCGGATTACATGCGGTGTGGTGCATACCTGTGGTAAACAGGAGGGCCTGAGCTTCCCGCGATGTTATTGGGGAGCCAGGACCGGGCTTCTGGGGTGGTAGCCTCCATCTTCTCCTAGTGGTGCAGCGCCTCCATCTTCTATACTCCCAGGATATGGGACAGGACCTGTATAGTAGAACTCCTTGGGTCCCAGGGTAATAGCTCCCAATTCACACACAGTCTTTGGGTAACAAAGGATAGTCTCTTTTATTGGCAGATCGGCAACTCCAAACGATAGTGGCTTCCAGTAGCCGCAACACACAGATAATTCCTCCTCTCCTTCCCTCCAAGTCTCTCCATCGACAGGATGGTCTGTGCTAGGGCTTCAATACCCCGTGGCCCACCCCCGAGGTTATCCTCGCGGTTGGGCTTAGATTCTCCCCATCACCCCAGGCGGTGGGGTGAGGGCATTGGTCCACCAATATATAGCTCTATCAGCTCTACTCAGGAAAGCTGAATCTCTCCTCCCCTCTCTCTGCTCCTGCACTCTGTGCAGGGAAGACCGCGGTCTCCTCCAACTCCTCGGACCGATCCGCAGGATTCTTAGACTCACGGCATAACTACTTGCCATGTAGGCTCTGGCATAACTCCGAGCATAACAGCACTCTCGGTATCAACTAACACTCCTCGGCGTAACACTACGAACTCCCGGTATCAACTAACTACTCGCCGGAGTTGGCGGCTAAATATAGAGCTAGCCCCACCTCTCGTGACGTCAGCAGAACCTCCCCTCTTGCTCACGCCTGCAGCAGAGTCCAGGCCTGCATCTACCAGTCAGGGCAGGGCTATGAAGGGGGAAAACCCAGGATTATTACTGGTGCCTGATCTTAACAGGGCTTATCACAGTAGAAGGGAGATAGGTATAGCCTGTGCTGTTTACAGGAGGCTACATATATACAATAAAGGAAAAAACACACTGTGCAATCCCATACAATATTTAACTCAATACATGTATTTAAAACCACATATATCGGAAGGTAATAACCCTTACAATCTAACTGTCCCTATTCCAACCTGCTGCCTTTTAGGTCCACAGCAGCTGCTAAAATGTAGATACCACTAGAATGACCTAGGCGCAAAGAAAGAAAAGCGAAGAAAACATAGGGTAGTATGTAATGACAATTGACACCTTTAAATGGTAAGATATGCACTCACAGAATAGAAATTTTAAAAGGCCTTTTATCCACCTTGGGATCTGGTCTGGATAGCTCCCACTCCTCACCAGACTTCTTGTTCCAATCAACTATGTATGTAGCTGCTACAGGATACCAATGGCCCATCCTCCATCTCACAGGTAAACTATATATATATATATATATATATATATATATATATATATATATATATATATATATATATATATATATATATATATATATATATATTTATTAAGAGACACAAATATAGTGTAACTCTATTTTATTAAAAAAAACATTAGTATACCATGATAGGTAACAAACTCACATTGTATGAAACCTTTAAAAGTAGTTGAGAATGTTAGGAGTATCTCACACCCTTCCTATGAACCAGATCTCACTATGGGGGCTATGCACTAAGCTCAATAGCTTTGCATTTTGATTTGACCAAAAAGCAGGTTCGTTAAAAAGTGAAGCCGGGGACGCGATGCACTAAGGCCTTGAGGCCATGTTTTAACGTACCTGCTCAAAATAGCTCAAAACAGCCACAGCGTACGTGTTGCTCTTTTTCCCCCTGCTAGCGTTCTGAACCTTTCAGTTCGCTAGCTGATAGAAAAAAAAGCCGCATGTAACATTTGCATGGAGATTTGCTATCTCCATGCAAGACTGTTACAGGCGATCTTACACTAAATAAATACATTTTAATAATAGTGTACATGAGCAGGGGGTCTCCCGAGCGGAACTGCATTGGTTTCAGGTCCGAGGACCCCCTACTTCAGGAGTTACAGGCCCCGTTATGGGGTGCCGGTATCCCCTGCAGTTTAAAGCTCCCGCGTCACGTGACCGGGTTATTTACATTCTGCAGGGGATACCGGCACCCCATAAACGGGCCTGTATCTCCTGAAGTAGGGGGTCCTCGGACCTGAAACCAATGCGGTTCAGCTCAGGAGATCCCCTGCACATCTACACTAGTATTAAAACATACATAACAATAAACAATAATTCATTACCGTAGCGGCTATCCGCTATGGTAATGAAGCAGCATTAATGTATTTTAAATAATAGTGTGCGGGAGCAGGGGGTCCCCTGAGTTGAACCGCATTGATTTCTGCCTCAGAGACCCCCTGCTTCCCGAGTTACAGGCACCGGGATGGGGCATCGGGTGCCAGTGCCACCGCCATCTTTATAGCGTTCAAGACGCAACGTGGGCTCTATAAAGATGGCGTCCGCACTGGCACCGATGCCCCAAACCGGGGCCTGTAACTCGGGAAGCAGGGGTTCTCTAAGGCAGAAATCAATGCGGTTCAGCTCAGGGGACCCCCTGCTCCCGCACACTATTAATAAAAATACATTAAAGCAGCTTCATTACCTTAGCGGATAGCCGCTAAGGCAATGAAGGGGTTAAGGCACATTAGCATGTTTATTGGGGACAATTGCCCACAATAAACAACACACATCCCCCCCCGACCCCTAACACATACAGTACTGTAATAGGCAAAATTACTATTAGCCAAATATGGATAATAATGCATTTGCCCATTTTAAATACATATAAATTACAATAAATACAGTCAAAATATTTAACACTTACGTTTTACAGGCACCCACGATGAAGGCTGTCTTCATCCTCATCTTCATTCTGCCCATGCCCCTACGGTGCTGCAAAACATGCACAACAATTACAATAGCCAATGTAATGTCCCCTAACCCCTTAATCACCATAGCGGTTAATAACCGCTACAGTCATTAAGGGGTTAACCCACCCTCACCCACCACTCGGGAGGCCTACATACCCTCCAACTCTAACCCCCCACCCCGTGAGGCCTAACCACCCTCACCAACTACCCACAAGGGAGGTCTACCCACATTCGCTTGGGGCCAATACACCCCCCCCCCCCCAACACATACAGTACAATAATGAGCCAAATAACTATTATCCAGATATGGATAATATATTATTTGCCCATTATGAAACACATAAAACATCCACAAATCTAAACATGAATTTTTAATCTTAAAACCACCACATTGCATGTTAAAATAAATCCAGCAGCCATTGCAAATATAAAAAAACCAAACTGCAGCTACACAAATGTCTATGAAATGTCACACAATTTCATTGAGTGTGTACATGATGCAATTAATCTGTGCATCATATAACACTATGCAATATATATGTACCAATAAAATACACTATGAACAATGTCCCCTAAACACCAATGCCATCCTGAAAATCAATTAGAAACTAACCAACATCAATACAATTAGCATCAATCAATTAATCCATTTCCTCAAACAATTAAAATACAATACAAATCAATTATACAATTCCCTATTCAATTGCTAAAGCCAAACCATTGCCAAAACAATTCTAATTTAAAGTAACCACCATCATTCTAATCTTACTACCATAAAGAAGCCATTTGCTAAATACAAATTACATTATTCACAACAATGACAAAATACAGATGCTAAATACATTATCCATATATGAAAAGAACCTAAACATGAGCCAAACAATCAATTATTATCCCTGTATGTCTATCCATACAGATAGATAAACATAACATACAGGGGCAATAATACAGCATCAAATACAATGCATTTACATACAAAATTCACATACAATACACCCATTCATTGTCCGTGAATGTATTATATACGTAGATATATTAACGGGCATTAAATGGGAGTGAAAAATAAAAACATGCATGAAAAATCATAAAAACCTGTAAAAGTAAAAATAATAAACTTTTCAAGGTTATGTGGGTAGGCCTCCCTTGTGGGTAGTGGGTGAGGGTGATTAGGCCTCACAGGGTGGGGGGTTAGTGTGGGAGGGTATGTAGGCCTCCTGAGTGGTGGGTGAGGGTGGGTTAACCCCTTAATGACTGTAGCGGTTAATAACCGCTATGGTGATTAAGGGGTTAGGGGACATTACATTGGCTATTGTAATTGTTGTGCATCTTTTGCAGCACCGTAGGGGCATTGGCAGAATGAAGATGAGGATGTAGATGGCCTTCATCGTGGGTGCCTGTAAAAGGTAAGTGTAATATGTTTTGACTGTATTTATTGAATGTTATATGTATTTAAAATGGCCAAATGCATTATTATCCATATTTGAATAATAGTAATTTTGGCCATTACTGTATAGTATGTGTTAGGGGGTGTATTTAGTTAGAATTGTTGTTTTTTATTTTTGGAGGTGCAACATTGGTACCGCAGGCCCGCGGGGACCCCGGGACGGCCGCGGGGACCCCCGGACTCCCGCAGGGACCCCTGCACTCCTGCGGGGACCCCCGCTTGGTGAGCCAGGGACCCCCGGACTCCCGCGGGGTCAGCCGGGGACACCCGCCGGCCTGCTGTATGGGTTTTGCGCATGCAAAAATAAAAAGCCAGAATTTTTTCTAAGTCCAGATTTCTTTGCGTCTACTCTGACCTGACGTGTTCTAATCAACACAACTTTCGTGTTTGCTAAGGTTGCGTTGCTTAGTGCATCCCGCTTAAGGGCAGAATTTCACGCAAACAGGGCTGCGATCGAGCAAAGTTGGACTTTGAAAAAATTCCTGAAAAAGGTCATTTTTAGACGGCAAAGTGCCTGTTTGTGTTGCTTAGTGCATCGTGTTAATCCAAAAATCACGATCGAAGAGCACTTTGCGGTGTAAAAGTGACTTATCGGAGCTTAGTGCATAGCCCCCTGTGTCCTTCGCAGGAATCCACTCCTGGCTTTGGCTGGAGCCCATCCATCCGGAGCTTTGCAGGTTCCAGACAATCTATTCCCTGCTTCTGCAATCACCTGCCTCCTGCTGCCTCCTGTGCAGCTCTGGCCTGATTGGCCTCCTGTGCTATTTAGTGCCTGCCCCGCCTTCAGGAAGTTGCAGGATATAGACTTTGCAATCCAAGTTGCAAGTGACTTTGCTTGTCACAGACTCCCTGTTTGGCCTGCTAGGCCTCCTTGTGCCTGGTATCCTGCTTCCAGTCCCTTGCTTCACAATGCCTTCTTGCTTAGCAGCCCTGGTGCTGCTTCCCTTGTTCCTGGCAGACTTCGCCGCCACGCTGAAGTGGCTACTCTGGTGTCCCCAGTGTTTCCTGTGGCATGTCTGCACCCCTGGTTCCTGTGGCCTTCCTGTTGGCAGTTCCTGTTCCCAGTGGTCTCCAACACTCTCGGCTTTACCCGGCTAGGGGGTGCCGTTTTGTGCTGAAGCACTGGATTCTGCAGTTCCTGTTCCCAGTGGTCTCCACCACTCTCGGCTGTACCCGGCAAGGGGGTGCCGTTCTGTGCTGTAGCACTGGATTCTGCAGTTCCTGTTCCCAGTGGTCTCCACCACTCTCGGCTGTACCCGGCAAGGGGGTGCCATTCTGTGCTGTAGCACTGGATTTCCAGTTCCTGTTCCTATCCCTGAAGTACCTTCACCAAAGATTTCCTGTTGATGACCTCGGCTTGTTTCCTCGACCACCGCTCCTGTGCCGCCTGCCTTGACCCCTGCCTGGATAACGTTAACCCTACTTTTTCCAATCCTGAACAGGCTATGTCTGATTATGGAATCCGCACTCCGGACCTGATTTCGCGGCTTAAGGTCGGTGCTTATACATCCCCACCTCAGCCCTGCGGTCCGGTACAAGTTTGTGGCAAGCACGTACGTTACAGTCCTGCAGTCCTGCAGTGGGTATCACAATATACCGGACGTGTTCTGTGGAATCTCTGTGATTACAGCTGGTCTGTGGTCTCCTTCTGGTGCTTGCTACCCTGCACCCGGTACACTACTTCTACTTCCGCGTCTCACAGCTGCGAGACTTGCGTCTAGGTTTCGCGATTGGAGAGGACGTGTGAGGACATCTACACACTCTGAGCCTGTAACCGGCAAACATGGCATCAACGGAGGAGTGTGCAAGTCTCGCGATACCTAGACGCAAGTCTCGCAGCTGTGAGATGCGGAAGTAGAAGTGGTGTACCCAGTGATCGGGTGCAGGGTAGCAAGCACCAGAAGGAGTGGAAAAGAAGTTATATCAGTGGCGCTCAACACTGTAATGATCAAAGCAATTCTAATAGATATTATAAAATATATATTATAAAATATACAACCAGAGCCACGGAAATCGCCCGTCCGATTGGATGCTCCACGTGGTAAGGGTAAACATGTAAATATACAAAGAAATCAAATCATAGCATAATACTGTAAAACATACACATACATAAACAAACAACACTTAACAAACGCTGAGAACAACAGGTAACTACTCACAATGGCATTTAATATGGCATATCATTAATATCATAAAATACACTTATTACACATAAAATAGTACATAAAAACATATATTAGGTTCAGGCAAGATTCTCCAACTCGGGTGGGGGTACCTGCTTACCGAAAACAGGATGTAATCAGGCAATGGATAATTCAAAGAGTATCCCCTCTTATGGATAGCTGCTGCTGCTGCTGCTGCTGCTGTTGTTAACACCTGGGCTCAGACGAGGAGTCTATTATGGGCAGGGACAGGTTTTTCCAGCTAGCTGCGTCTGCCTCAGTCCTCTCCCAGCACTGCAGAAGCTCCAGGACCACACAGAGAGATACTTCCTGGTCTGCCCGCACCACGTGCACCAAACACAGCAATGCTGAAATGTTGGATATTCCTACGCCAGCATGTGCTTTCCCACAGCTCACAGCTCACAGCTCCCAGCTTCGGAAGGGTACAGCACTCACACCCGAGTAGTGGGGACCTCACAGGTCCACTGAAGAAGTCAGTCAATCTGACGAAACGCGTAGGGAAGGTGTGCAGTGGACCTTCACAAACGCTTGCTACTGAACTGCTACGAATCTCTACCGGTCCGGTATCCAGCACGATTCCCGTGACGTCATCCGCTGGTCCGCGGCATCTACCGTCCCCGGTGGGAACCAAAGAGCATCTGGTGGTGTGTACCTGGTGAGAGACCATCGCGGAGTGCCTGATACGTCAGTTCCTGCAGGGGGTGAACAACGGAGGCAGCATTCTGATCCAGTGAGTCATGGAGTGAATACAGCAGCAGAGCAGCGTTTCCTGGTCCTAGGAGCATGAGTATATCTCATACAATGCTTTTAATTGTTTTATATTTGTGAGTTCATTTTTATTGAGATTTTTGGGAATTAAATATATCGATTTTTGCACAGTAATGCACTAGGATTTGGCGCTTTTTTTCTTCTTTTATTTTTCTATGCAGGTGGAGAGGGAGGTCGTTGTGCCCTTTTAAAGAAGCTGGCTGTCTGTCCTATTAGTGCTACTGTTACTCCCCAATCATTGGACTCAATTGTATGGACTCCATAGGACTATCTGCATTGAGCAGATCAAGGAAAGTTCACAGCACCACACAATCATTTTTTTGTTTAAATTGTATTTATTAGCTGTTTTTATTAGACATTGACTATCATGCAATATTGGTATATTAATTTCATTTTTTAAGGATATATTGGAATAATTTTTTTATATTTATAATTTATACTTAGTTAACATTTAGATACTATTATATTTCTGGTTATTCATACACTAGCGCAGACCACTATTGTACATATATATATATATATATATATATATATATATATATATATATATATATATATATATATATATATATATATATATATATATATATATATATGGGTTTTATATGTATTTTTTATATATGTATGGGGTATATGTATTGTTTTTTTTATATGTATTGGGGAGGTGGGGGGTTGTACATGTGTTTGGGGGGGTTGTATATATTTAGGGGGGATATTTTTGTATGTATTTGGGGGGTGGGAAGTGTTTTTCATTGGGGGGTAGGTATATATTTTGTTGGGGGAATTGTGTGAGGGGGAGGGAAGGAGTGTGAGGAGGGCGATTGAGTGAGAGTGTGGTAATTGACGGGGGGAGAGTGAGAGGAGAGGGGTGAGTGAGGAAAAGAGGGAGTAAGAGTGAGACACATGGGAGAGAAATACATGTGAAGCGGCAAGGGGCAGGGATTGAGTGAGAGTGGGGTAATTGATGGAGGGGGGAGAGTGAGAGGTGAGATGGAGGGGATATAAATACATGGGAAGAGGGAGCTAACTAGAGGAGGCTCATGAGGTATGAAATGGGGCTCGTAACACTGCCGAAGGGGGACCCCCTGTTGGGGGGGCCTGGTCAGAACTGTAGACCTGGGCACCGGGAAATCTGTCTGCGGCCCTGGGTTTGAGGAGATGGGAGGGAATAGGGTAGAGGCCCCGTGGTATAAGGAGAACAGGAGATCAACATGCAACACATCCTTCTCTGTGAGAGGAAGAAGAGACAATTAAGGCAGAAGGTGAGGTATGAAGAGTTGTAAAATATAAGGAGGATACAGAGGGGATACCTTAATAAATGGAATCCACCTTTGTCTTGAAATAGTCAGCAATGTCCTGAGGTGAAATGTAGGAAGAGAAACAGATTACAGATGAGTCTGAGTAGAGAGACCAAGACAGAGAAGAATCAGCATGGGTTAGACTTGTAAGTGTTGATTAGTGAAGAAAAGTAGGCATGTTTCGACTGGGAGAGGGCAGAGTTGAAAAATAATAGGATACATTTGTAGTGAAGGAAGTCTGCGAGAGGGTGAGATTTCCTCCAGAGCCATTCATAGAAGCGAGTAGTGTTGCCAGGTGGACTGTCCAAAAATACTGGTCACAATGGTAAAAGATGCGACCCCCCATACATATGAAAAATACTCCCATACCCCCCGAATACATATAACAAATGCCCCCACCACCCCTGAATACATATAAAAATGACCCCACTTCCCCAATACATATACAAAATACCCCCACCTTCCCAATCAAATTCAGACTTACTTTGGGGATGGTGTCAGGTCGGGAACGGTGGCTGCGGGGGGGGGTGTCGGTGGCTGCGGAAGGGCAGAGGGGGGCGATGGCTGCAGAGGGGGGGCAGTAGATGCAGAGGGGGCAGTGGATGGAAAGGGGGCAGTGGATGCGGGGGATGGGCAGTGGATGCAGAGGGGGGGAAGTTGATGCAGAAGGGGGCAGTGGATGCGGGGGGGCGGCAGCCGGTCAGAGCAGTTGCCACCATGCCCAGATTTCCCCCACTGCAGGCTTCTCTCTCTTTGTCTGTCCCATGCCAAGGTGTCTGAGGCTGCGGCATGCCAGGTCTCCATCTCTCGTCGGCGCACAACGGAAGCCCAGCTGACTTCCAGCACTGACGTCAGAGGACCCGGCGCGCGTCAGTATCACAGCATCTCGGCGTGGGACATACAGGGAGAAAGAAGCCTGTTGCAGGGGAGAGCTGGGCATGGTAACAACTGCTCTGACCGGCCGTCCCCTCGCCCCCCCCCCCCCCGCACCCACCCTGCGTTCGGAGAGAGGTAATAGCGGACACATACATGTCCGGTATTACCTTTCATTTTATACCGGATGCAGGGTCAAATTACCGGGCTTTCTGGTTCAAAATCGGACACCTGGCAACCCTAAAAGTGAGTGCCGGAACGGAGCATGTGTGTGTTGCAGTTTAGTCAGGGTCAGGGGTTAGAAGGGCGAGAATGTCAGAGAGATCAAAATCAAATAAAAAAAAACTACTTTCAGTTAAAGGGCTATATACAGCTGTCATTGTTCAATGTACTTGTCAGATGAAATAAGAAAATACAATTGAATAATTTGACATTAGTTTCTGTATAATCCTTTCCAACCCCCTCAGTTCCATCACCTAATTTATAATCTTCATGTAATTACAACTATACTACATTAAAATTCTAACAATATCAAGATATTAGCTGAAAACTGATTTTAAAAAAAGCTACAATCATATTTTCCATTATTTCGGTACTGCAACACATAAATTACTCTGGCTCTGCATTTTAAACCATTGCACATGTGTGACATTGCTGTGGGGTAATGAGTACTACTTCTTTTTATTTACAAACACAACACACCTACATTTTTATTTACTGTACACAAAAGTTTAATTTTCTTGTCAAGGAGTGCAAGATTTATTTTAGAGACTCCATTTTTTTACAGCCTAAATATTTGATAAATATTTGTCAGATAAGTTTAGAAAGGCTTTTGTAAAACGTTGAAAGGTTTTGAATCTCATGGGAGCAGACACCATACTGCTAGATTGCTTAGAGACACAACCACTACTGACTAACTTTGAGCTTCTAATTTTTATTGCCGAAAGCACTGGTGAAGAACTGCAAGAGTTTATAGTCCATTGTGGAATCTCAGTAAGTAAACAACAATTACATTGTCATGTTAGCCACTCACTGAAGGGAGTTCTGAACTCTGCTCCCAGTGTTACCTGTATTAAGCCTTTCTACTTGGAGACCCGCTTTTGTGGCTTTATTAAGTGTACTGTAGCACCTTTACCACCACCCTCTGTGAGATTTGGCGTTAACTGTATGTTTCCTGGTGCTGTGCATACTGTACCTGTCAGACAACAGGAGGGCTCTGAGTTGCTCCGCGATGTGTGGGGAGAATCAGGTGCGTATTCTCTGTTGGCAGGCCTCCAGTCAGCGAGGATCCTGGATCTACTATATATGCTAGGACTTGGGTCAGTATGGGAGGACAGGGCATAGTGGGGCAAAGCGGGCACTCTAAAGTTTCTGAAGAGGAAAAATGTTTGGGTGTCTCCCCAGACTGAGCAATAGTAGTGTCCACAGTCCCGGCTAGGCTCAGTTGCCCCTGGCCTCTAGCCTTTAAATATATCGCTGCAGCAATGGCCGCAGCATCTTGAAAATCTCTTTCTTCCTTCCGCTCCCTGCATTGGAGAAAGAAAGGATCCACAGAGGGCCAGTCCTTCACCGGGGTAGAAGCAGCAGTTGTTGAGCCCATATTGCTGGACGGCTTCATGGCCTTCTCTTCACCAGGAGGTGGAGTGGATAACTGTATTGCCCTGGGGTCGTCTGGGACAGTACCAGATTACACTTCCCTGGGTAAATCCTCCACCAGCTTCAGAGCTTCATAGTGTCATTCGGCAGCTTCCACGCATTACGCATCTCCTTCTGATGGTGTAGGTATTGGTCTGCAGCCTCCTGCGCTTGGTCCCTGTGCAGATCGCCGCCCTTAGGTTACTGGTGAGGATCACCGGTACCAGCAGTTTGACGTCCGACGGTACGTGAGAGGTCTAGGGAGGTACTTCAGGAATATCCGTGGTCTCCTTGGTCAACTCCTGGACAGCAGCTATCATTCCCGCAAAGTTCTCCCTCTCGGAGCAGCTCGCTGGAGTGGCAGCAGAATGCACATCACAGTATGCAGGTGGTGCTTCTCTGCAGGGCCCAGGAGTGAGCCTTCTTTTCATCCCACGTGGCGCACTGAGCGTAGATCCATAGTGTCACGCCTGTATGCCCGCAGACCTGGCAATACCCCAATACTGAGGTGGGAAGGGTATTACCACGCACCCACAGCAGTGAGGGCGTGCCCGGAGTGTGGTATGGCGTTGCCGGGCCTGTTGAAAGATAGTTAGTGATACTTGCAACGCCTTGGGAGTACAGAGTAAGGATAGTGATGTCCGTGCGCCAGAGTCCAGGGATCCAGAAGTCAGAGTCGTCAAGTTCGTAAGCAAAAGTCCAGGGGTTACAGAGGTCAGCAAGGTAGAGTTCGTAAGCAGGGTTCAAGGGCAACAGAGAGCAGGGTAGTCCATGACAAGCAGAGGTCAAACTAGGGAGATCCAGAGATAAGCAGGAGCAGGAACAAGCTGGAACACAGAGAAGAGCCAAGCACAGGACTGCACACACAGGGATAACAGAATCTGTGCAGAGCAATGATAGAAAGGACAGACAGGGGTTATAAAGGAGGGAACACAATTAGGAGAGAGGGGAGGAGCAGAAGGTGAAGTGGGAGACATTAGTGATAGGTGAGGAGGAGAAGAGGAGGAGACAGGGGAACCAGTAAGGGAGATCGCTTGCAGGGCATGGGAGGAGGAGTCAGGAGGCTGAAAACCCATAGAAGAGGAGCGTGTGTGCACCCTCTGTAATCTGAGAGTGCGCGCTCACAGGCTGCGTCATGAGGCGTGGAACGCCGCGCCGCGGGGACACCCACAGAGGAGGATGGAGGAACGGAGGGAACAGCCGCCAGAGATAAGGGGATGGGAGCAGATACCGAGGGGGGCTGAGAGTGGGGAACGCCGCTGCAGGGGCTTGGGAACCGCGCGGGTGCGTGAGTCTTGTGGGGCATGCACCGTGGTGCAGGAATGGGTACAGGAAGGGAGGCTGGCAGGGGAAGGCACAGAGAGGGTAGGTGGGCGTGTGACAACAGGGACACATGAAGGGGAAGGAATCCCCTGAACCGTCACACATAGTAGGTTCTGTATCAGGATAGTCAGCTACCATTTGTAAATCGGGGTAGAACAGTTCGTACACAATTGCTAGGTATTGGGTTGTGGCATTGCCCATGGATCCCTAAGCTGGCAACGTTAGCTTAAGCACCAGGGTGTATAGTGTCCGCAGCTCGTCGGTACTCATGTTAGGATTAGGCCAGTGAATCCCATCTGGTCTAGGCCGCAGGTAGAGCACTCAAGAGGCTATGCATTTTGGCATCTCCTGGATCTCTCCCCCCTGTTGATCACATAGAAGGCAGACCCCCAGCATGAGAGTTCCCTCATCGTCCTTGATCACGAGAACTCCACTAGTGAGTTCATAGACTTGGTTGATTTCTTCCAGAGTAGCCTCCATTCTCTTACCGTGCACCCCAAAACTGGAACAACCTACCGGAGACTCTTACATCCACCACCAGTCTAAGTTCTTTCAAATCTAAGGCTGTCACACATTTTAATGTGGTCTGTAATTGTTTCATACGCCCATAATACAAATTATCTTTAACTGTGCATGCAATGTTTTTTATATAATGTAAACCCTGCTCATTATGTAAATGTACTGCACCGACACACTTTATTCGAGCAAATACCCAGTATGTACCTGGCAGATACCTGGAATGCGCCGCTCCTCACCTCTGACAAGCCCCGTTGCGTTTGCCTTCCCAGCCTGGGTTCATGCCTGGCTGACGGGCGGCTAATCTGTTAAATGATAATGATAAGGATTTAATAGGCTGCAATGCTTCGCGTGTCTACCAGATGGCATAAATTCATGAATTGTAATGCAGTATATATATATACTGTGCAGTATTGCAGCCAGCGGGAATAAAATGCTTAAATCCCTGCATGGAAAATACCTCAATGCACTCGGGCAGAAAACAGTCACAAACCTCAATACACCCGGGTATACCCGAATTCGTGGGACTAGCCAAGCTCGAATAAAGTGTGTCGCCAGTGTATTTGTAAACATGTATTATTTGTCTTAACTCTGTGCCCAGGACATACTTGAAAACGAGAGGTAACTCTCAATGTATTACTTCCTGGTAAAATACTTTATAAATAAATAAATAAATAAATAAATAAATAAAATAAATAAATAGTGGGTAGAGCAGCTCTGCACACAAGTTTGTAGCTCTTCGGAGTACACTTGTGTCTGACTCCTCACATCCTGTTGTTCCGTTCTTGGCACACACAGCTCCTCCCCCTGGTGAACCCAATGTCCAATCCAGAAAAAAGAAGGGGGCGCGGTTTCGACATTTCACGCTGATCCTGTAGATGGTGCAAGGGCTTGCAACTGCATGCAACTTCTGAAAACATCCATGCGGTCCTTGGTTCAAGCAGGAACTGGCATTTTAGTGTGGTATAGTCCATGCGGATCCTGTTTTTGGCAGGAAAATGCACATTGCCCTGGGTCCTCGTTTTTGGTTGGACCCCTTCTGGCCTTGCTGTACGTGTTGTCCTTGTAGGGAGAATGTCCCAGGGCAGGCAAAAAAACTTTTTAAGCACACTGTGCACGCTGACAGTCAGTACTCGTTTTCTGTGATATTCTGTGCTTGAAGCTGCTACTAGCATGTCGATCACTCTTCAAATGGAGGTTCCCAGGTTCCTCTCCCTCGGATGCTACCCATACATGTTTTATTGCCACCCCGCGAACCCTGACATCATAGTCCCTTTCCGGGGTTCCTTGGAACCTTGTTAACCAAGGCACCCTTTCCAAGCGCCCTATATGTCAGCCGGCAGGATGACTAAGAACTAGGACCTGTACTGCACCGACACACTTTATTCGAGCAAATACCCAGTATGTACCTGGCAGATACCTGGAATGCGCCGCTCCTCACCTCTGACAAGCCCCGTTGCATTTGCCTTCCCAGCCTGGGTTCATGCCTGGCTGACGGGCGGCTGATCTGTTAAATGAAATGATTAGGATTTAATAGGCTGCAATGCTTCGCGTGTCTACCAGATGGCATAAATTCATGAATTGTAATGCAGTATATATATATATACTGTGCAGTATTGCAGCCAGCGGGAATAAAATGCTTCAATCCCTGCTTGGAAAATACCTCAATGCACTCGGGCAGAAAACAGTCACAAACCTCAATACACCCGGGTATACCCGAATTCGTGGGACTAGCCGAGCTCGAATAAAGTGTGTCGCCAGTGTAGCTTGTTCCTCCTTTAGGGCAGCGTTGCTGCAGCTCTTGGTAGACAGAAATCCCATTGACACTAAACCTAACCCACTCCATCATTAACACTGGAACTGAGAGTGTGCTTGCTTCCTATGGTTTCTTCTGCTATGAAAACCTGTCCTCATGAGAATGCACTTGTAGCACCTTTACCCCCACCCTCTGTGAGATTTGGTTGCTACCTGTATGTTTCCTAGTGATGTGCATACCTGTGAGGCAACAGGAAGGCTCTGAGTTGCTCCGCGATGGTGTGGGGGAGAATCAGGACATGCTTTCCGGGTGCTTATTCTCTGTTGGCAGCGCCTTCAGTCAGCGAAGATCCTGGATCTGCAGGATGATCCATGCTGACACCTCTTCTAAGGCAGTGAATCACACACTTAGTTCCAACGGATGTTTATTGCATATTCCAGAACTCACAGTAGTCCACATTCCCTGGGATGTTAGAATAAGGCTTGAAGCCCATCTAGGTTTCCTTCTGGTGCTCCTCCTGTATCCCATACTGGGATACAGGGTAATAATAATAATAGCATTGTATGAGATGTGTGCAGAGGTACGCAATGGAGACTGTTTTTAAGGTGAAATTAAAATAAGGCTTTATTGCCTGTTCCTTTAAATAGCACAACAAACAGAAATATACAAAAACAACAAACACCTATCCCTGTGTAAGGGCTAACTTACTTCTCCAGTCCCTTTCTGCAGGGCTGGAGGGATAATCCCATTATCACCCTATTCCCCAATGTCTCAAGAGATACCTTAAAGCAGGTGGCCCTTCATGTTAGTCTCTGGTAGGTTCCTGGGTCCAGGAATATAAGTCTCTGGGTGTCTTGATCTCAGTAGAGCCTTTCTGCTCAAGACCTCTTTCCTCTTGTCAGCACCCTTGTGTACTAAGGAAAATGTTCTTCCTGTTTCTGGGAACAGGCTTTTTCTAACAGAGTCTTAATCAGCCAGGGGGAGTCTGACTAATTACTGGTGTACAATTAACCAGCACACTGCTGGATTAGAGGCACGTTTCTTTAACAGGGATAAGTCACTGTTACAAGCATGTTCTTGTATAGCGCTGCTAGTTTTACATAGTGCTTTACAGAGACATCTTTGCAGGCACAGGTTACTGCCCTGTGGAGCTTACAATCTATGTTTTTGGTGCCTGAGGCACAAGGAAACAAAGTGACTTGCCCAAGGTCACAAGGAGTCGACACCAGGAATATTACCAGGCTCCCCTGTTTCAAACTCTGTGCCTGTCAGTGTCTTTACTCACAGAGCTACCCCAGGCAGATGTTATCACACTCCACAGGGGAGGAAAGAGACACACTGACTTCTGGGAGAGTGCCAGTATATACCCTGGGTGGTTGGGCTTGTAACCCTGCCCCATAACAGGGCAGGTCTGATACTGGCAGGCGTCACATAAAACTCATGTGACCCAGCCAGTATACTCCCCCAGGCTGACACCCTCGGGTTGTTGCTAGGCCTGCCCTTGGATACAGTAAGTGTATCCAAGGCTGCAATAGCAAACAAGGCCTTCATGAGGACATAACCACTCCAGTGCCTGTCCCTAGCAGGACTTATACTGTTAGGGGCCAAAGGAAGAGGTAGCAGCCAGAGGCTATGCATAAGATTTCAATGAAAACCTTAGTCTCTCATACAGCCGTTCAGATGCTGCTGTAAGACCAGTAAGCCATTACTTTTTTGCATTGCATTTTTTTACCTGTGTTAGAGGCTCTTTAGTAATTCACTGGTAAGTGAAAGCCTGCATTGATTAAATGTCAAACATTTTGAGATGAAGATGCTCCAGTTTCCTTGGCACCCCCCATTACGGAAAAGCGAGTGGTAATTATGGTCTTCTGTTCCCAGAAAAACCAAGTACCTCAGTATCTTACTGTTTAAGCTAATTAATATGGCATAAAGGAGAAAATACATCACCACTTTGTACACTGAAGTTTTCCCTTATCTGAAGTCTGTTCCCTGACATTACCATAGTCCCATTCATTTGAATGGAGTTTATATTTATTCCAGCACAGGAAAGCGCCATCATAGCATGCTAAATAAGGGATTTTTTCATTCACTATTTTTAAGGGGGCAGTTCCATAGTTACGGTTGTCAAGTTTCAAACAAAGAAATCCAGGATTTCTGGAAATATGTAACTGCTCTAAAAATTCTCAGCTTGTATGGGGCCAGGGACACAAGTGTAACGTAGGGCCACAAGTGATTGAGGTGGGAATAGGGCTACCTGATTCTTCCTGGAAGTTGTGACCTACTTCCGGTCTGGCCCATACTCTTGGTTTGGCTCCCCTCCACCCTGATGCTGGCCCTGCTGATCAGTGCAGTTTTTTATTTGCTGTTGCATTGTTGTAGGGGCTTACTAACTATCTTCCATAACAAAATCATTGTGTATTGTAACTTTCTTGATATTCAGCATTAAGACTTTTTCAGTAAAGCTTAAATTGCACATGTAACCCTGTTTCCCCCATCTCATCTCACATAGGGTCTCCTAGGGGAAATACTACTCTGGTTACATCTGTCAGTGTGGTGCATACCTGCTGGTAACAGGGGGCCCTGAGTCTCCAGCATTGTGGAAAAGGGGAATAACAGGACAGGCTTCTGGGGTTGTGCCCGAATTTTACTCACAGGTGCAGTGCCTCCATCTTGTGCAGCCACCAGCTGTATGGGGTGAAGTCTGAACAAGAACACGTCCCCTTCCTCTTCAGTCTCAGGCAGGAGGTATAGGTAATATAAAGCAGCTCTTCATTTATCTTCACTATTCAGCAGCCCATATCACAGCAGACAGAAGGATATTCACCTTCAGGATGTCCCTGGATCCTACTCCCAGCCAAAGGCACCGAGAGTGGTCCTTGCTCTTCCCCTACTCCCTTTAAGAGTAGGAGGTATAGGTTTCCTCACCGCTCCCCTGAGGGAGGGCCTCAAGCCTGCCAGAGCCCTGACAGCTTGGTTGGGTAAACCTTGTCCCTCTCACTTTAGGGACAGACTCACTAAATAGGAAGTTACAGTGCATTATGTAAGCTCCAGTAGGCACCACCACTGTGTCTCTAATTGGACACAAGGCCTGATGACACTACCTTCACTGACTCACTGCATTGCATGAAGTAGGGAAAACCCATGATTGCTCCTGGCTCCCCTGCCCTTACCAGGTATTACTGTCAGGAGGAGGGCAGACCTATAGCCCAAACTACACAGGGCTACATACATTTATGAAAATATCCCAAAATGATGAAACAAAAATGTGTTTCATGGAAATTGATTGCAACTGAAATATATGTTGCTGTATATGTTGCATGTTTAATGAAATCTGAGACATGGGGTTAGAGTCATGATCCTATGTGTGTGATCATACTGCTATCATACTGCTATCTCACAATAACTGCCATGGACTTGAATGGCAGTTTCTGTGATCAGCCATCTTGGATTCTCATCAATCTGCCCCTTAGGTACAGATTAACTAAGGGCAGCTCATTAGTACTTATTTAAATGTAGTATTTTCCATCTATCTGATTATCATGCTCACAGATTACTCCTCTTTATTAAATGTGTGTACATACTGAGAAAGTTTAGAATATGATGGGGGGGGGGGTCTGATGTAAAGAGCACTAGGATCTGAGCAGCCATTTTTAGTCAGCATCCATCTTAGGTGCCTGATCTTGTCATCCATTTTGTTTATTGTCTATATGAATGCTGGGGTGACTTGAAAGAGTCACATTTTTTTTCTTTTTGCTCCTAAGTTTTTAGTGATAATAAGCCTTTCAGCTAACCACAAGACCTTGGAAATGGGAGAAATGCTGCAATTGTTATGAAAATAAAACATAGATAACAGCCACATCTCACATTCAGGGGGAGGGTCTCATGGTCATGGCTTTCCCAGAAATCACGTATACAGGCATACCCCGCATTAACGTACGCAATGGGACCGGAGCATGTATGTAAAGCGAAAATGTACTTAAAGTGAAGCACTACCTTTTTCCACTTATTGATGCATGTACTGTACAGCAATCATCATATATGTGCATAACTGATGTAAACAACGCATTTGTAACAGGCTCTATAGTCTCCCCGCTTGCACACAGCTTCCGTTCAGGTAGGGAGCTGGTATTGCTGTTCAGGACATGCTGACAGGCGCATGCGTGAGCTGCCGTTTGCCTATTGGGCGATATGTACTTACTCGCGAGTGTACTTAAAGTGAGTGTACTTAAAGTGGGGTATGCCTGTATAGAGAAAAGGTCATTAGCTTGTATAATCATTTTTAGCTGACTCAATTAATTTTTAGTATGAATCTTACAGTTAAGTCTCATATTCATATTTTGTTTATCTTATACGCTTATATGATGACGCACACGTCACCTCATACAGGGGGCGTGGGCTTAGTATTTTTGGTATAAATATGTCTTGGAGGCCACATTTCGACTGGGAAGTTTTATTTTGAAACTTCCTTCTATGTGTGCACATGTATGCAAAATAAACTCATTTGTTATTCTGTGATAACCCTCAGATGTGTTTCTTTATTCACGCTTTTCATAGATGGTGCTCCGAACAGGGACCCAAATATACCGGAAGCTGAGCACCTGAAAAAATCCCTCCTCGGTCACTGAAACCTTAGCGCTTATAAGAATCAAGGTAAAAGGCATCTTTTGAGGAAAGCCTGTGTTTAAAATTGTTTTTTGTGATGTGTAGAGAGCCAGGTTTGGAACGGTGTCTCAATCTGGTTGACTGGTTACCTAGGGAGAGAAGGGGTTAATGTTAATTCAGTGATTATAGCCCTTTGTTCCCTTTTCCTGCCTTTTCAGGCTCCATTTTGCAGCCTTCCATAGGTCGCCATTGAGACTCCATGCATTCTAATGGCAGAAGTAGCGGTTTTGGACCTGTTTTCCAGCGACGACCAGCAGGTGGCGTCCGAGAGGAGGAGCGGCGGTTTCCCATTGTAAGTCAATGGGGCCATTGACTTTAATGAGGATTCCTCGACGCCGCTCTTCAGGAACAGGTTGGCAGCCATACAAACCGCAGACCGCAAAAGCGGATACTATGTCTTTGAAAAGAGCTTAATCACTTCAGTCAAGTTCAATGACAATTGGCGTGGGAATCTTAGGTTTTAGGGCACCTGGGAATAAAATTATTTTTGCTCCTAGCCCCTAGGAACCCCCACAAACGACCCACACTGGGTCCGGGAATGAGGGACCCCCGTAAAGGGTCGAGTGGAGAAAGAGGGTCGCGCCATTGACTTTAATGGCGGAGCGGAGGCCCCATTGAATCCAATGGCGGCGTGCGCCCATGCATTGTCTATGGCGGCGCCGGCCATTGATTCCAATGGGGAAAAGCCGCGTGGCGTTAAAACGGCTAAGTGCGAAATGGTGAAAAATGTAAGTCCATATCTCCGGTTCTGGAAGGATCAGAGGGCTGGGAGTTGGGTGGCATGTAGCCAAGGTTCCGGCATTAATGCATGGCCATTTCCAACCCTCTCCGAACAACCAGACAGAGTATGGACGAATGTAAAGATTTGTGGTTTTCCCCATAGACTTCAATGGCGGCGATTTCCCCATTGAAAGTCCATGGCGGGGAACCCCATTGACTGCAATGGCAGAGTTGCTCCATTAAAGCCTATTGCGGCAGCGACCGTTGTTTTAATGGGGAACGAGTGAAAAGCAGAGATTCATTTTTAAAGGGACGAATCCTGTATTTTAAAAAGTGTTTTAAAGTGCATTTATGTATCTCCGGTTCTGGGGGTCGTAGAGAGCTGAAATTTGGCCACTATGTAGAGTCACTGTCGGCATAAAAAACTGGCTGGTTTCGACCCACTGGGCCCAACAGAATGGAACCTATTAATATGTGAAGATATTAAACTATGAATAGTATTTTGGGTCTGATAGGAAAACGCAGAGCCCATCTGCTATGCAATTAGGTCAGGAGGACAGACAGATAGACTAGCATAAGTCCTCTGATCAAAGGTTGACCACCCTGATTGTTTACAGTAGGGCAGAAGAACAAAGGGCCTGAGTGGTCTGTAAGTGTCATACTTCACACTTGCAGATAAGCAAGATTCCACTTCTAAGTGATTTTGCTAGCCAGCTAGGTGCCTAGGGTTAAGGGATGGGCTGAAAATTGTATTTAA